>NW_026068356.1:74419-77540 GCF_014885135.2 Alexandromys fortis
CTGATCGCTTCATAGGCAGTGGATCTGAGACAGATTTCACTCTCACCATCAGTAGTGTCCAGGCTGAAGATCTGGCAGATTATTACTGTATGCAATCTTATGAGTATCCTCCCACAGTGCTTCAGCCTCCAACAAAAACTTCTGAGAATTTCAACAGCTGCCTGCACCACAGGCTGCCTTGCACATGTACACTTCTTCCTTCTGCCTAGGAGACAGTGAGCTTGAAACTAAGTTCAAAACATTGTCAGAGTCAAGCAAGCTATAATAGATTCAATGTCTCTTCATGTTTGGTATGAAAATCCTTACTTGAAAATGCAGAGGAGAACTCAGTATTGTCTTTCTTTTCCTTCTGTAATAAAATACCACAAACTCTATTACTTGAATATGAAGGATTTATCTTTCTATAGTTCAGTTCTCGTGTCCATCATAACTCTTTGGGCTGAAGTGATGACGACAAACTGTATTTTTTTTTTTTTTGGAAGCTGTGGGAAAGTATTTTTCCTACTTATCCAGATTCTAGAGTAGTTTCTTATTTCCTTATTGGTACCTGTTTTTTCTCCTTTTTATTTTGGTTTTTTACTAAATTTTAGTTGATTAAGTTTTTCTGTGTCAATATGAGTGTGCATTTGTGTGTTGTGTTTAAGTGTATATATTTTTCTAGGTGTATATGACATGGCCTAGTTGTGAAGTTTAGAGAACAACTTGGACTTGTTTGTCATTTTTTCATTCAAGTTCTGGGGATAAAACAGGTTTGACATCAGGATTGGTGTCAAGTGTCTTTTGAATGTGAACCATTATGCTGCCCATTAAAATCTTTTTTAATTGATTTTTCTTGATCTCTAAATTTTTCTCTGCTCCACTCCATGCCCCTTCCTTAACCTTCAACCCTCTCCCAAGGTTCCCATGATCCAAATTTACTCAGAAGATCTTTTCCTTTTCTATTTCCCATATAGATTAGATCCATGCATTAATCTAAATTCATTATAAACAATTTTCTTAAGAGCAGTTTTTTCCAGTATATCATATATTTGACCATATGTGCTAAACTTCCCCATTTCTCATTACATTTCCTGCTGTATTTTCTTCTCCTGTCTACCTTATGCTTTAATCTCTGTCTCTCATACTTACAAACACCCATTCCCACATTTACCTTCATACACATACACTATCAAAATAATATGCACACAAAATGGAAAGATCATCTCAATCATGAGAGCACAGACAAAATATTAGTGGAAAGAGAAGAGTAGATGAATAATGATTACTAGGAAAAAGATATGAGTATTGAAATGCTGCAAGTCATTAACTCCAATACATTTAAAGAGCAAGGACAAAGGAAAAGACTACTAACAAAAATCTAATACACCAAGAAACTTCAAAAAAGGATAGAAATTAATAAGCATATATTAATAATCATATGTGACCACAATAAAGCAAAAATGACACACATATTTTTAAACCAAGTTAAAAACTGTATCCAACTGTCTGTGTTCCCCAGGAAACACATCTAACTGGTAACAATATACATGTGCTGGGGGTAAAGATGAAAGCAAATCTAGCAAGGGAACGGGGGCCCAAAACCAAGCTGGCACAGCTCTGTTGATATTTGTTACATTAGAATCTGAACAAATATGAATCAAACAGATAAAACAAGTCATAAGGTAAAATGATTCAATAATAACAATTCCAAATGCATACACATCAAACTCTGGGGCTCAAGTCTTATATAGTAAATGTGAATAGATATTGGGAGGCCCAACTGGTTGAAGCTTTCAGTCTTCCACAGCTTGGAAGTACTCTGTGAGCTTGGCAAATGGAGGAGTCCCTCCACCCCCACTACCTCCCTAGTGGAGGGCACCCTGTTCTCTGCCTGACCTTATTTGGAACTGTCTCTTGTCCCAAATGCCTGATTTATCTCTAGTATGACCATTAAAACAGATCTCTGCAAAAGATGTCCCTGCGTTGCCCATGGTTATTTGATATTGTGCTGGACCTTTTTGATAGGACTGTCCTTCCATCTATGATAACTAAGACGTTTACTAGGTGCTTTATGATAGGATTGTGCTGTAGAAAGCAAATTATGTGATGAGTCATGTAATTTCCCGTCCTGTAAGCCAAAGACTTACCTACCACCCATAAGACTATTTCTGTCGTGTTCAAACACAATCCAACCTTTCAAGTCAATACTTCTGCCCCTTTGTCATTTTAGACCAGTGACCAATGAACTGTAAGGAAAAGGGGGACCACAAAGTAAGAATGGATATGGAAGTTCAGATTTATTTCGATAAAATAGAAGAGGGTAATTTTTGCACACTGCTCCCTTCCTTAGATTCAAACTAAAAACTACCAGGGAAATTAAGCTATACTGAATGAGAAATGAATACCCTCCATGACATCTAAAATAAATCCCATTAATCTATCTATCTATCATGTATACACCTATATTATATATCTTTTTTTTTTCCGAGACAGGGTTTCTCTGTTGTTTTGGAGCCTGTCCTGGAACTAGCTCTTGTAGACCAGGCTGGTCTCGAACTCACAGAGATCCACCTGCCTCTGCCTACCGAGTCCTGGGATTAAAGGCATGTGCCACCACCACCCGGCTATTATATATCTTTAATAGCATCCCATCAACCTTCTATAAAAAAAAAAAAACAGATTTCATTTTAAGCCACAATGTAAGTCTCAAATCAAATAAGAGAATCTAAATTGACACTAGAATCACAGAAAATAATTATAAGAACTAAATAATTATTTGAACATTTCACAGTAGCCTCTTGAATAACCATTAATTTATTGAAGAAGTCAAAGGGAAAAACAACCAATACCTAGAATCAAATGAAAATGAGAGGACAACTTCCCTGAATCTTTGGGTGGCAGCTATGTGATACTGAGAGGAAAGTTTATGGCTTTGAATGGCTACATTAAAAACCAGAAAGACCTCAAGTAAATGACCAAATTCAGAGATCTCAAATAAGCACTTAATGATGAGCCCAATATCTAATGAAGTCATCAGATCAAAGAAGAATCAGTCAATCGTAGGAGGTGATAAATATTAATACAGAAATTAATGATGTGGGGATTAAAATAGCAATATGTAAAAGTATTCATTGAGTTTGTT
>NW_026068356.1:80937-82671 GCF_014885135.2 Alexandromys fortis
CTATTATATATCTTTAATAGCATCCCATCAACCTTCTATAAAAAAAAAAAAACAGATTTCATTTTAAGCCACAATGTAAGTCTCAAATCAAATAAGAGAATCTAAATTGACACTAGAATCACAGAAAATAATTATAAGAACTAAATAATTATTTGAACATTTCACAGTAGCCTCTTGAATAACCATTAATTTATTGAAGAAGTCAAAGGGAAAAACAACCAATACCTAGAATCAAATGAAAATGAGAGGACAACTTCCCTGAATCTTTGGGTGGCAGCTATGTGATACTGAGAGGAAAGTTTATGGCTTTGAATGGCTACATTAAAAACCAGAAAGACCTCAAGTAAATGACCAAATTCAGAGATCTCAAATAAGCACTTAATGATGAGCCCAATATCTAATGAAGTCATCAGATCAAAGAAGAATCAGTCAATCGTAGGAGGTGATAAATATTAATACAGAAATTAATGATGTGGGGATTAAAATAGCAATATGTAAAAGTATTCATTGAGTTTGTTCTTTGAATAAACATGTACAACAGCATGCAAACTGACCTAGAGAAAAAGATAGATATCTAAGTTAATAAAATCAGAGACAGAAGACATAAGCTTGTAACAGATGGAAATGAAATTCTGATGACCACTAAGTAGTTTATAGAAATCTTATACTGTTCCCCAAACTGGAGAAGCCAGAATAGGTATGTTTTGACACACAAATTATATATTAAATAGAAAATAACAACAACTTGAACAGAAGCATAACAAACAACACTGTTGAAGTGGAAATAAAATGTCTATCAAAATATTTCAAGACAGAACTTGGAAACATAATGAAATCTATCATATCACTTTTTTAAAAACCGGAAACTGAAATAGATATACTTAAACTTCAAAATGCTAAGTTAGCACACAAGAAGATTGACAAAGACGATCAGAACCTCCAGTATATAGACTTCCAGGTAGAGTAGACAAATGCCACAGCAAAATTGGTGCGAATTGAGTAAAAACTGGCAGAAAAAGGGAGTGTCACAAGACATCTTGAAAACTCTGGAGAGACTTCAAGGAGAGAAAAATAATATTGTCTAGGCAGAAATAAACCGAGGATGGAATCTGAATCATCAATACAGCAGCTTGAAAGCTCAATTAAAAGGGTCAAAGATGGCACTGCATGATACATTGATGCTCTCAACATATCTCATCGCAGAGAAAATATGTTAGAAAGTTTCTCTCCCAAAGTTGCCAAACTAAATCACAAATTCACAACTGAAGAGGTACTCATAAAACATTTCCAAAATCAAGTGAATGATTTTCAGGGTAAATAAGAAACTTTGTCTTCCTAAGATTCAAAAGAAATCCTACAGAACAGTTTTTTTTTTTTTTTTTTTTTTTTGTCTCTTTGGAGTATTTGAAAGAAGTCAGAGAAGCCCATACACCAGAGATGAAACATTTCATGGGCTTAGAGAGGATGAATAGGCAGATGGAAATAGAGCATAAGCAGAGAGAACAAGGAGTCCAGAAGCTAATACAGCAAACACACCCAGTAGTAAAAACTGAGCACAACGTGGAAGTTGAAAAATTGAGAAACTTGCACAGCTAAAGCAGCAGCAGCTACACAAATTCCACACAGTAACATACTACATACTAGATGTTGTGTGGGAGCTGAAGGGGTTTAGATGTGCCAGTTGCACTTGTAGATGAAGTAATTGCAGCAAGAGTATTAGTTAGAACTTGGAAT
>NW_026068356.1:88424-89651 GCF_014885135.2 Alexandromys fortis
TAGTCTCTTTTTGGTAGTGGAGTAAAAAAAACATTATTTTCATTTTTTTTATTTTGTAAACTTTTAAAATGTATTACAAATTGTATTTTTTTTAAAAAAAGAGTGACATACAAAAACTATGGATGTTTTTCAGAATTTAGACAGACCTTTAATGAACAGTTGACATTAACATTCATGGAACTCTTCCATGCCACTGAAAAGTAAGAAATACCACCAGACTCATTGTGTGGAAAAAGCATTACCAAGATGACAAAATAAAGATTAAAAGGGAAAAAAAGCCAGAAAAGAGAGACCAATTTAACTGGTTAACACAAGGATGTTCTAATTCTTGTAATGGAAATCTAAAAAAAAAAAAAAAAAGAAGAATGAAGAGTCTTCTATACTTTAACCAAATTATTTTCATATCAGATATGAAAACCTGGCACAAAAACAGAAATATTAATTTCAGTCTAAGGCTAAGTTCTTTTGAAACAGAAATCCTGCCATTATCTTAGTAAATGCAGAACAATCATTTAAATTCATTATAAAAGCCCTGAATGGACCAGGAATAAAAGGCTTTTTCTTAATTATAACTAAGAATAGAGGGCACAAGTACTGGCATGTGCAACCCTGTCTGCAGCTTCTGCTGGAAAAAGACAGAATACTTGGTTTCTATTGTTAACACCATAAGAGACAAAGTCAACTGTTCATTTTCTTTCAGAATCGGAGTTTGTCATCATGGAGACTGGTGTTTTCATTTTCACAATAAACTGACACATATCCAGACCATACTGATTGAAAACAACAAACAAATCCATAAACAGTGCACAGAAAAATTATGATTCACAATGTTCTGTGAATGAAATGTAAACACAGGAGCACTGTGATGGATTATTTGATGAAGCCATCACTGATGTGGATACAAAGTAGTGGTTCACATGAATGTCTGCAACTACCTGGGAGCCTAACTTGGAACATATGTGTCAAACTTCTCCTTGAAGAGGATGCAGAGAATGTTGTGAAGAATTTGAATATCACTGGTTTAATAAACAGGAGACCCACATACAACTGTCCTGTGTATCAAATTTCAGAAAAGCCTGCTATCTCCAGTTTGAAATGGGAGAGTTCACAAAAGAGGCTCTTTTTTTCGAAAATACTCAAAACTTTATTAAAAAAAAAAACAGATGAAGCAAGTTGTGTCCCAAATTCACGAACAATATAAAATTTACATTAAAAAGCTTATAAATT
>NW_026068356.1:91894-96359 GCF_014885135.2 Alexandromys fortis
ACCTGATTTTCGATAAAGGAGCTAAAAGTATACAATGGACAAAAGAGAGCATCTTCAACAAATTGTGCTGGCAAAACTGGATGTTAATCTGTAGAAGAATGAAAATAGACCCATATATATCACCTTGCACAAAACTCAAGTCCAAGTGGATTAAATCCCTCAATATCAGTCCAAACACACTGAACCTGATAGAAGAGAAAGTGGAAAGTACTCTACAACACATAGGCACAGGATACCACTTCCTACGTATAACCCCAGCAGCACAGACAGTAAGAAAGGCTCTTTGAATTTAATGTATCTGGAACATTTTGAGAGCTACTAAGGGATATGTGTGGGTGCCAACACAAGAAGCCTAGATCTAGGTCTCCATCCCTGAGGCTACATTTATGATCCAGAGACCAAGGACCTTATAGCAACAGATGTGGTAGAAGATGAGAGAATGACAAATCTGGGCAATTCTGAGCCGAGTTGTTTTTATTGTGTGTCTGCTAGACAGTGTTGAGTTGATTGACAAGCCATTTAACAATGAGATTATATAATAATAATAACAACAATGAAACATTGATGTTTTCTGTAAGAAATTTGTAATCATGCAGTATGATGAGATAAAAGAAAAACAAAGATTATGAATGATAGCAATATCATTATAGTTACAATAGGTGGTGAAACACAGAACAACTGCTTCACAAGTCTGAGGTGAGAACAGGATGCATTCCCCCCTCTCCATTTTATTCAATGTAATGCTCAAACCTCAGTCATAGAAAAGAGGATGGAAGGAGAAATAAAAGGGATAGAACTAGCAAATGATGTAGTGAAATTTCCACAACAAGTTTTTATACTTAAAATACCATCAAAACTCAAACAAAAAAACTCTTAGATCTGAAAATACTAGCAGCAAAGAGCAGGATATAAACAAAGATCATGATATAAAGTCAGCATTCAAGAATAAGTAGGTTTTCTGTCAAATAGAAATAAACTTCCTAAGAAAAACATCAGAGTAAATTCCATGAACAGTTTCAAAACACAATATCTAGAAACCAGTTTAAGCAAGAAAGTTAAAGATCCCTACAGTGAAATCATTGAGACATGGAATAATGAAGTCGAAGAAAACAGAGGGTGGGAAAATCTTTGACATTCCACAGTAGACATAGGCATGCAGACTATGGTAACAGTGTGATTGATACAAGAATGCAATATATATCAATATCCCAGGAACTTTGGTCAGAGAGATGGAAAAACAGTGATGAAAATAATCTCATGCATGACCATCCGATGAAGTGAGTATGGCCGTGTTAATTTATGCAATAACTTAAGCATCTTAATTTGAGTTTCATTAAAGGCTAAAACCCTGTTTGTGAAATCAAGAAGGAAAAGACATAATAAGTTTGATAATGGCTTAGATTTGGAAGTTGTGCTCCATGGGAGAAATATGTGAGATTGTTGTGAGGTAGTTTATTAGGACAGCAGTGTGTGGATCAAAGCTGAGCATCTTGTGGAAAGGAAAGAGGAGGATATCACAGACACACTGTTGTCTACATGAGCACATGATTAGAGAGATCAAACTTTCTCAGTGACCCTATGTCTATCCATGTTTCTTCACCAAACCAAATAACAGCCTGAAGACTAATGCTTTACTTAACGACCTTATGAGGACAATCAAGTTGCAATGAATTGCAGTCCTTGATTAGGGAGCACTGAGCTTCAATCAGTCCCTTGAGTTATAATGATATTATGTGAGGATGTGAGGATCTGAGACATTTCTATCTGTCAAATACCTGGAAACAGAAATGTCCAACTTGCCCTCACATTGTCAGTACCTCCAGTTCAGGTGCCATAGAGAAGGGAAATGTTGATTATGAAAGAGAGTCACTTCCCAGCTAATCTGAGGTTTTTATTAAAAGCTGCAGTTGTATATGGAATTGATAGTATGCCGAGTGTCCAAAGGCTCACAAAGTCCAGCATCATTATCTTCCATGGGTTTAATAGTAGGGACATTGACAGAACGTCCATCATTCTGTCCACAGAATGTCCACCATTTTGTCAACAGAACAACATGGGCTCCTAAGCTGTTAGCTGATTGACAGGAACTGTGATTCTAAGGCTATGTTTCTGATTACAGGGTAAAAGCTTCCTCCATTTGTGAAGGCTTTATGTGGACTCAGTATTGACATTGGAATGAGAAGATGGAGAGACCTGTCTCACTATCAGTGATACTTGTTCATTACATATTAACATTTCCATCCCCATTCTTCATTTTAGTCTCACAGCTCATTGCTTGTTTGGTTCCTGAAGACATTTATTTAAAGCTTCTTAGTGAAGCCAATTTCCTCTTCTAACCTGAACACAGAACATGTTCATTTTTCTCAATCTTATTGAATCCAATTATATTCTCTTTTTGAGAAGTATCTTCTCAAATGCAAAATATGTTGAGTTATAAGATACAAAAATTAGTTTAGGATAAAGGGATGGATCCACAGAGAAAAGTCCTTCCTGGACTTGTAGGAAAAATAGGTTCAGTTCCTAGCACCCATATGTTAGCATCCATATTCACAGCCATCTGCCAAAATAGGTTCAAGGGGTACAATGACCTCTTTTAGAATTCAAATGCAAGAACCATAAATGTGATACATGCAGAAAAATCTTCAAATACACATAGAATAAATGATCTGGGCAGTGGTGGCACAGTCTTTAATTCCAGCACTTAGGAGGCAAAAGTAGGTTGATTTCTGTGAGATTGAGGCCAGCCTGGTCTAAAAGACCTAGTTCCAGAACAGGCTGCCCAGCTATAGAAAAATTTGTTAGTTGTCTTAAAGATAAAAGTGGACATCCTCACCCTAAAGCTACATTTCTCCATGTATTAGCTTGAAATTTCAAAATCCTCTTCAGAAGATCACACAAAACAAGCCTCATATAGCTGATTTAATGCCTAGTTTCTGATCTGATCCTCTGTGTCCATCATAAAAGCTTAGACTAATTAGTTGATTTTTTTTTACTTGTCCAGTACAACATCTTTTTTCTATAACATCTTCCACAATATGGCCACATACTCTTTCTACCTTTTTTCACTTTTAGTATCTTCTAAGGTGGGAGAGTATAAAGCCTCAATACATATCTTGAGCTGACCTGGAAATAATTATCTAGCACACAGTGACCCTGAATCTGCAATCCAGCAGGCTCTTAACCCTAACTGTTAAATTCCATGAAACCACACCCAGCTCCTTTTCATAGTCTAGTTGTTCTTCTATTACAGGTCCATAAAATCCAGAGGCTCAATAATGCAAGCCATGATCATGGAAGTTTTACTTCATAGAAATACTCCACTTCTTCATGAACTGTCTTTGGGTTTTGTCATTACCATATGGAGTGAGATAGTTCAATAAAACTATCCTTAGTATAACTTTCTGATGCACATCTTTGTGTTTTTCAAGTTTATGATCCTAGTTCAGGAGAGTGAAACTATACTTTAGGACTTTCCTCATAGTATACAAAAAGTTATCAAAAATTTAGTGACTCATCACCTATAATCTCAGCACAAAATATCTGGGTCATATCCTCAGGCTCATACAGGTATTGTCAAGGGTGAATTTTTATCCAGGCACTCAAAAACATCTCATTATAAGACCAGTATAGTCCTTTTTTTATTTATATATACTGAGCCACAGGAAAAAAGTTAACACACTTATGTGATTTCCATTTTCATTATAGTTAAATAAATTTCTTTGCACATATTCCCTTTTTACTATTCATTCATCTGTTGATAGATGCTGGGTTGATTTAAATTCTGACTATTGTGAATAGTGCAGTAATAAACATATCTCTTTTAAGCTGATTTACATTTGTTCTGGAAAATTCAAAGTGCAGGAGCAGTTGAATAATATGGTGATTTAATGTTCCCATGAGAAGCCTCTATACTGAAGTTCACAGTATCTGTTCCAGTTTTCAGTCCCTCCAACACTATATACTGCTTGCTCTTTCTTTCGCTATGTATTTCCATCATTTCTTGTCTCTTTTATGATTTCCTTTTAATTCACCATTAAAATGAAGTGATTTTATGTTTTTGCTTTGGTTTATATCTCACTGACAAAAATGAGAAGACTCCACAAGCCACAAAATCATGTAGAAGACACTGACCAACTTCAGAAGAACCCCGGATACTTGGAACTTCCTTTACCTTCATTCATATCTATTTGTTTAGAGGAGCTTGGATAATGCTTATTATTCTGCTCCATATTTTTGTTTTTCTTTTTTTTATTGATTTTTTGAGGTATACATTTTTCTCTGCCATTCTTCCCTTCCCTTCAACCCTCCCCCATGGTCTCTATGCTCCAAATTTACTCAGGGGATCTTGTCTTTTTTCACTTCCCAAGTAGATTTGATGGATGCATGTCTCTTTTAGGGTACTCATTGTTGGCTTCATTCTCTGGGATTGTGATTTGTGAGCTGTTTTTTTTTTTTTTTTTTTTTT
>NW_026068356.1:97575-121929 GCF_014885135.2 Alexandromys fortis
TAGCCCATTTCTAATAATGTGTGTAAGCACCCCAAACTGTGCTTACTGGGAAGATTCTAGTCTACGTCCATCCTCAGTCGGAGGGAGCTTCATCACGTGTGTCTCTGAGAGCAGAGCTATCTTGCGGCTGTCTGAGGAGTCTTACCTCACTTCCTCTTCCTCCTGTTTACTCCTCCCACCTATGTTTTAACCTATCAGGGCAAGCAGTTTCTTTATTTAATTAACCAATGAAATCAACAGATTGATATATGACACTCCCACATCACTTCATCTTGAATATCATGACAAGAGATGCCTTGTAACCACTTGATTAATAACACATTTGTGTTATTAATAAGTTGTGCATAGATTAGACTAGCCTAGAACATGTACCCTAGGCCAGCCTCAAGTGAATAATCCTTCTGCTTCTTTCTCTGCAGTTTCTCTTTAGTGAAAGAGTGGCTTTGGAAATGGGAGATAGTGAACCAATTTTTATCAAGATCTCTCTCTCTCTCTGCCTTTCCTCTTTTGCCTCTCCAACCTTGTTTTCTTTTATTGCATGTTTTCTTTCTTCCATTGTTTTGATTTTGTGAGCATATTTTATCTTTTCTTCAAGACTGTCATCTGAGCTATCTCTCCTAAGGTTCTGAAAAGGCCACCTGATTTGAATATGTCTTGAATTTTAACCAAAGCAGCTATTAGAATATCTGGGAGATTTTAGTTGGAGAGCTGTTAGCCATTCTCAGTTACTGATCTCTCATGTTTTCTTTGATGGTATATCTAACTATTGATTGACACCAGCCATTCTTCCAAAACTGCCCCAGTATCTGCTTTTGTATTTGCTGATTGCTTTGCATAGGCCCCTCCAGCCTAACCAAGATACTCAGAATTTATAAACCAGAACTTTGCAGTGAGAATAGAGCAGCATCAGACAGTTGGTGGAGCAAGACAAAGTTGCTGACCCAGTTCCTCATGTCCTTGCCGCTCTGGTGTCCGGTGGGAAATTTCAAATTATTGTAATCTTCTCACAGTTGCTTCTTTATATATATAAAAAAAATGCAATGTGTGCCAGGGTGTAATATTTTTCTATGCAATAATACTCTGGAAATATTGCATTGAAAGGATATTAAATGACAATTTTCATAAGTTTTGAATTCTGTGGTTTTATATATGATCACTGATTTTTTTTTATTGCAGGTGTCTGTGCAGATTTTGTGCTGACCCAAACCCCATCCTTCCTGTCTGTATCAGCAGAAAAGAAAGCCACTATCAGATGCAAGTCCAGTCAGAGGTCGTGGTGAGATATATACCCCACAGTGACTGGGAATGACTGGGCCACTTTTGCCTTCAGGCCTGCAAGAGGCCTGTCAAGGAGTTTCCTGGTGGTATTCAGTTGCCTTGTCTGTTTTTAGTTGATCTGCATTCTTTGGTCCAATGTTGGTCTTTGCCACACCTTCTACATATACCTGAAGGCTGAGTCATCCTAGTCTTATGATTCCCAGGGGAGATATTATTCCTAAGAATTCTTTGTCTACAATTCCTTCTCAGATGTTTTATTTTACCACAGTTAAAACATTTGGCATTTTGATGTCTCCTCATTCCTTTGTGAATTGCTTTGCCTACCCAAGATTCAGTATTATAGTCCAATGTATCAATGTTCATTGTATGCAGGATCCATTCATCCATAGGTGCTGATCTAACTTGTAAAGGCCCTCGTATCTGCTTGAAAAAGGTGGAACACTTGGCTTCCATCATTGGTACTGAGAAAAACAAAGTCAACTGTCCACCTGCTTTCAATATTGGAACATGTCATCATGGGAAAAGATGTCCTTAGTTGCAGAAATACTCATGTTTTGCCATACTGTTTTTATTGAAAACATCAAAAATTTTACAAACAGTGCATAGACAGCTCATGGCTCACATAGTTCTGTGAATGCAGTGATGACACAGGCACATTGTGATGTGTTCTTTGTGGAAATCTTTACTAAACTGGAACAAAAGTTCTGGAAAGCTGAGGGGTGAATATTTGCAAGAATATTGGGAACCACATGGTCAGAATTTGCGTGTCAAGTTTCTCCGAGAAGAGGATTCTAAGAAAGCTCTAAAGTAGTTGAATAACTTGGTTTAATGTACAGCTGATCCACACACAGATGTCTTAGGAAGAATGATTTCAGAAAAGCCCACTGCCTCCAGTACAAAATGGGAGAGTTCACAAGAGAGGCTTCTGCAACTTCATGCATCTGGAGCATCTATAGAGAGCTGCTAAGGGAGCTGTGTGAGTGCCATCTCAAGGAGTATAGATCTATGCCCCCATCCCTGGAGCTATATTACTGATCCAGAGATCAGAGTCATGGTGGCAGCAGAGGTGATGGAGCATGAGAAGGTGACAGAAATGGGTGATTATGAGCAAAGCTATTTTTACTCTGTGTGTCCGGCTGTGTTGCAGTTGATTGACAAGTCAGTTCACAATGGTATTCAATAGCAAAACCAGGGAAACAAGCATGAGTTTCTGGGTGAAATTTGTAGTGACAAAGCAAAACAAAATAAAACAAAAACTAAGACTGTAATAAAAAAATACCACTGTAATTATAGTAAATACACAACTTAGTATAAACCAGAAAACTGCTTCTCAAACCTCAAATGATAAAATGGCATGTGCTGATTCTTTCAATCTTATTCAATATAATGCTTAAATCTCAGTCACAGAAAAAGCCAATAATCAAAAATGAAATATAAGTAGTAAACAAAGAAATTAAATTTCAAACTTTCACATATAATGTATTTTTATATTTAAAAGACTCTCAAAACTCCAACAGAAAACTCTTAGACCTGAAAATACTTTCACCAAAAAGCAGGATACAAAGATATCATACAACCTTCTCTACCTTTTCTGTGTAGTAGTTACAAACTTATTACAGAAAAAGTCAGGGAAATTCAATCTACAACTTTGAAACAAAATAACTAGGGATCAGTTTAAGCAAAGAAATTAAAGTGCCTACAGTGGAGGGACTGGGACATTGAATAAATAAGTTGAAGAAGAAAGAGGATGGAAAGACCTCCTGCACACATAAATAGAGAAATCCATGTAGGTTGTGGTACCTGTGTGATACAAGAATGTAATATGTATAAATAATAAATGATAAATTCATGCTCTGAATTGCATTGAAACGATGAAGCAGTATGTTTCAATCAATAGAAGAAAATGGCATCATGTGATTAGCATTGGTTCAGTTGTGAGGTTCTTCTACACGGCAGTAAGGCCCTGTATGTGCCTGTGGTGTGGCAGCACATCAGAACAGGACTGTCCACTTACTCTGGAATAAGTTGATCTGCCTCACTGAGAAATACTCCCAGAATGCTATTTACATTGTGTTCACAGGACATCTAATGTTCTGTGTTACTGCTTCTATCCCTTTGTCCTCTTAGATTGGTGGTCAACAGACCAAAAGGAACGGGGGGCACAGAAGGTCAAACACTCCTAAAAAAGTAGAAATGGGCAAATACAGTACAGTGCTCTTTTTTTTAGATTTAAACTGAAAACAATTCTGTAGAAAAAATGAATGGCCACTATTACAAATAAAAATATATTTCATCTATTATGTATATATGTTTATTACATATCATTGATGCATCACATAAACATTATAGAAAAAAGACTTTATTTTAAGCCACATATAAGCCTGAGGAAAGGGTAAAGGAATGTAATGAAACTACAAACCGTAACAGAGAGAAATTACAGAGACTAAATAATTAATTGGAGACTTCCCAGTAACATTTTCCCTTATTTTATTGACTTTATTGAGCTATACATTTTCTCTGCTCTTCTCTCTTTCTCTCCGCTTGCCTTCAACCCTTCAACCAAATGAAAATGGGGCATAAGCTGTGGGAACAGGAACTTCAACCAATACTATGACAGACACACCTAGTAATAGAAACTAAGCATAACAAGAGAGTTTACAAATAAAAGAGACTTTAAAAGCTAAGGAATCAGGAGTTAGACTACTTCTGCACAGAATTAGACTTTATACTGAATAAGCTTATCAGAAAAAATTAATTTTTTACATGAAATGTAAATGCATAAAATTAATAAAATATGCAAAATAAAAAGGATGAATATTTAATATTCAATATTATTCTTGACTTAATGCTTAAACCTTAACACCAGATAACCACTTTACTTTGGACATCAAATGGCATAAACTGCCTTGTAACCACTTGATTATTAACACACATTTTGAAAGATCTTCTCCATGCATAGATTAGACTGGACTAGAACTCGTACCCCAAGTTGGCCTCAATTGCATAATCCTCCTGCTTTTGTCTCTCTGGTTGTCTGATTAGCCATGTCATTTTTTTATTTCTTTTCATGGCATTTTATTCATTAACTTTTCTGTTTCTAGTTCTTTTTACATTATACTCAGTTTAAAATTTACTTCTTATATATTCTTTCAGAGTCCACAAATCTGAAGTCCAGGTATGTTCTGTGATTTCTGTTATTGCTATTGATTTTCACTCATATTCAAACATGTTTTCTTAGGATGGCAATAATCTTTGATGATGTGGTCCCTTGATTTCTGTAAAATTATTACTTGATTAAGGATTGATGCTCCTCCTGCTGGAGAGGTTTTTACTTGCTCACTATGTCAATAGGACCAATTTCACCCAGTTATAGTACTTCTAATTTCTACATTATTCTAGAATATGCATCTTTGGAATGGATACTCTTGTCAGTGCTGATTTACATCCATGACTACTTGAAGAAATTCACTTTGTTTTATTGCCCTCCCATTTCCCCAAATTTAGAATTCTTTTTCAGTTTCCCTGAAGCTGTGTGGGAGATAATTATTAGTTTCTGCTGTGTTTGCCTTTGCTCTGAGAGGAAAGCTTCTTTCAACTTATTTTTTTTTTTTTTGGTTTTATGAGACAGGGTTTCTCTGTGGCTTTGGAGCCTGTCCTGGAACTAGCTCTTGTAGATCAGGCTGGTCTCGAACTCACAGAGATCCGCCTGCCTCTGCCTCCCGAGTGCTGGGATTAAAGGCGTGCACCACCACCATCCGGCTCAACTTAATTTTCAATTAATATTTTCCAGAATTTCCACAGAGTGAATTCTAGATTGTTCTTTGTATTTCTTTCCTTTGCTTTTTCAAGGAACAGGAACCCAGTTTTCCTTTTCCTCACTATAAGACTAGATTTAATGTACCCCGATTTCTTTATCTATTCTTCAGTTGAGGGATATATAGGTTGTTTTCAGGTTTTGTCTACTAGAAAAAAAATGCTGCTAGGAACATAGTTGAGAAAATGTCCCTGCGGTGTGAGTATGCTTTCTTTGTGTATATTCCCAAAAGTGGTATTGTTGGATCTTGAGGTAGACTGATTCCTAATTTACTGAGAAACTGCCATGCTTATTTGCACAATAGCTGTACATGTTTGCACTTCCATCAATGGAGGAGTATTCCCCTTATTCCACCTCCTCCCCATGATAAACTGTCATCAATGTTCTTGAAATTAGCCATTCTGATCTGTGTAAGATGGTATTTCAGAATCATTTTGATTTGCATTTCCCTAAATTTTGACTAAGGATGCTAAGCATTTGCTTAAGTGTCTTATGGCCATTTGAGATTCGCCTATTGAGGATTCTGTTTAGATGTGTACACCACTTTTTTCAATGGCTTATTTGATAGTTTGATGTTTGGTTTCTCAAGTTCTTTATATATTTTGGAGATCAGTCCCCTGTCAGACTTGAGGTTGATGAAATACTTTCCATTCTTTAGACAACCATTTTGTCTTTTTGACTGTGTCCTTTTCCTTAAAGAAGCGTCTCAGTTTCTGCATGCCCCATTTATTAATTGCTGCTCTCGGGGACTGTACTACTGTTTTTATATTTGGGAAGTGATCTCCTGTTCTAATTCATTCAAAGTTACTTCCCTCCTTCTCTTATATGATTTTTCAGTGTGGCTGGATTTATGTTGAGGTCTTTGATCCATTTGAGTTTTGTGCATGGTGATAAATATGGATCCATTTGCATTCTTCTACATGTTGACATACTGCTATTTTAGCATCATTTGTTGAAGATGTTTTCTTTTTTCCATTTTATAGTTTTAGCTTCTTTGTCAAAAATCAGGCACTTTGTTGTGCAGATATATTGGGTCTTTGATTCGACTTCATTGATCCACCTGTGTCTATTTATACTAATAACAAGCTGTTTTCATCACTGTAGCTTTATACTAGAGTTTGAAGTCAGATATGGTGATGCCTCCAGAGCTTCCTTTATTGTACAGGATTTTATTGGCTATCCTGGGTTTTTGTTTCACTATATAAAATTTAGTATTGTTATTTCAAGATCTGTGAATAAATTATTCTGAGATTTTGATGGAGATTGTATTGAATCTGTAGATTGCTTGTGGTAGGATTGCCATTTGTATTATGTTTATCCTACCTATCCAAGAGCATGGAAGATCTTTACATTTTCTGATATTCTTTTCAGTTTCATTCTTCAAAGACTTAACCTTCTTGTCATGCCAGTGATTAACTTTTTTTAAGGTACCCCGGATATTTTAAGTTGTTTTGGATATTGTAAAGGATGATATATCTCAGATTTATTTTCTGCCCATTTATCATTTGTATATAGGAGGGTTACTGATTTTATTTTTGAGTTAATCTTGTATCCTGCCTCATTTCTGAAGGTATGAATTGGCTCTGTGGAGCTGATTCTCTATGGAGAGATATTTTGTTCAGCCTAGGCATGGGGGGAGGGGTAGGGAAGGCCTTGGTCCTCTCTCAATGAGTTGATGAGACAGACATAGTTGATTTCCCAGAGGAGTTTTTAACCTTCATGGAGGAGCAAATGGGGTTTGGGGGAGCACATGAGAGGAGGGAGGGGGAACAGGGATTGGTATGTAAAAATGAGAAATAAGTTTTTTTTAACAAAAAGAGTGTATGTGCTGATAGGAGATAAGCAAATTTAGCCCCAAGACTCTCTTTCTCTTTCACTTTGTTTTCCTCTTTTACTCCCTCCACCCTTCCTTTATTTCATTGCATGTTTTCTTACCCTTAATTTTTTTGGTTAATTTTTGAACATATCTTTTCATTTCCATAGTACTAATTATCTGAGAAAACTTTGCTAACATTGCTGCATAATCAACATGGATTAAATATTAAATATGTCTTGGATCTTACCCCAAAGTTGTTGTTAGAGCACCTTATAGATTTCTCATTGAGAGCAGTAAACTGATATTGATCAGTGATTGCAAACACTGACCGTGATGGTATTTTTGACTGTTGACACCTGCCATTCACACACATGACTCAGATATTTCATTGTGCATTTACTGACTGCTTTGCATGGGCCCCTGCAGCCCAGCCCAGTTAGTCAGAATTTAAAAACCAGGCTTTTTGGTGAGAAATGAGAGTTACATCAGATAGGTAGTGGGAACAAGATGGAGTCACTGACCCGGGTCCTCATGTCCCTGCTCCTTTGGGTTTCTGGTGAGAAATTTTAAAGTATAATAATCTTTTTGAGTCACTTCTTTTATGTAAGAAATTTACAATGTGTGTAAGTTATACACCCTGGAATATGCCATTACAGGAGTACTAAATGACAAATTTCAACTGTTACTATATTCTGTACTTGCATATTATGAATCTTCATTGCATATTCCTGTTTGCAGGTAACTGTGCAGATATTGTGATGACCCAGTCTCCATCCTCCTTGGCTGTGTCGTTAGGATAGAAGGTCACTATGAGCTGCAAGTCCAGTCAGAGTCTTCTAAACAGCGGTAACCAGAAGAATTACTTGGCCTGGTACCAGCAGAAACCAGGCCAGTCTCTCAAACGTCTGATCTACTATGCATCCACTCGTGATACTGGGGTCCCTGATCGCTTCATAGGCAGTGGATCTAAGACAGATTTCACGCTCACCATCAGTAGTGTCCAGTCTGAAGACCTGGCAGATTACTACTGTCTTCAGGCTGTCAGTTATCCTCTCACAGTGTTTTAGCCTCCAACAAAAACATCCACTGTGAGTCTCACCAGATGTCTGTATCATAAACATCCCTGAACCTGCACACTTCCCCCTTCTGCCTGAGAGTTTGTTTGACTGAAACACTGATCAAAATGTTTGCCGAGCTTAGTAGTTCAACTTATTTTATGTCTTTTAGTATGAAAAAATCTTCATAGAAAAATGCAAAGGAGAACAGTTTTATCTTTCTGTTCCTTCTATAACATAAAACCAAAATCTCTTTTAATTGACTATGAGAGATTTATCTTTTTTTTTATTTCTGGAGTCCTGATATCAATCATAAGACTCTTCTGTTTGAAGTGATGAGAAGGACAAACTATATTTTAGTTTGAAAGCCCTAAGAAAGAGTGGTACCTGCTTTTTGTGGATTCCAGATTCTTTTCTTAATTCCTTACATATCTATATATTTCTTCTGTTTTCTCCTTTACTTCTACAACATTTTCTGTGACTAAGTACATGTGTTTGTCCATGTGAGTATGCATTTGTGTTTCTGTGTATAGGTGTGTGCATGTTTCTAAGTGCACATGTGACTTGGCATAGTTGTTGATGTCAGAGGACAATTTTGACTTCATTTAGATTCTGGCAATCAAACTCAGGATTTACATAAGATTTGGTGGCTGACAAGTGTCTTGGAATGTGGGCCATGTTGATACTCCTGAAAATGTTTTATTGATCTTAATTCATTGTACACAATTTTCTTAATGTTTTTATAGTATATCATATATTTTGATCATATGTACTAACCTTCTCTATTTCTCCTTCTACTTCCTGTTTTCTTTTCTTCCCAGTATATATACTACTTTTAGTTCTCTGTATCTCATACATATACATACACCCATGCCCCCCCACATAGCCACACAGCATAAAATATATGTACATTATTAAAATACTATTCACTCAGAAAAAAGAAAGGTCATCTTAATAATGAGAGCACAGACAATATGATAATGTCATTAGAGGCATAGATAAATAATAATTATTAGAAAAAGGATATTAGTATGTTTAATAATATAAGCCAGAAACTCCAAAACTCCAATATAATTGAGTAGTAGGGGGGAAGGAAAACAAATAAAATTTAAAACACAATTAAACCCTAACAAAATGACATTTATAAAATGAACATTTATTAATAATCTCATGTGACCCCAATTCAGAAAAAATAATACACATATTTTTAGATTAGATTGAAATGCTATGTCCAGCTACCTTTTTTTTTTTTGAAACACATCTAACTGGGAAAAATACACACATGTTTCAGGTCAAGTGATGGAAGCAAATCTACCAAGAGAATGGGGGCCCAAAACCAAGCTGGCATAGTTCTGTTGACATTCATTACATTAGAATCTCAGCAATGCTGAATCAAACTGATCAAGACATTCATAAAGGAAATGAGTCACCAAAAGTACACAACAGCTTCAAATACATTCACATCAAATTTTGGGACTCCAATTTTAAAAAAATAAAGCTGGATGGATGCTTGGAGGGCCTATTGGTCAGAGGTTGCAGTCTACCATGGCCTGTCAGAACTCTCCAAACATAGAACAATAGAGTATCCCTCTCCTAATACCCCCGCCCCAGGAAAAGACACCCTGTTCTCTACTTGAATTTATATGGAAACTATCTCTGGTAATGATGCACACATACTGAGTGTCAAATGATGGAAGTAAATCTACCAAGAGAATGGGGACCCCTAATCAAGCAGACACAGTCTGTTGATATGTTACATTAGAATCTGGACAATGTTGAATCTAGCAGATAAAGACAGTCATAGAGGAAATGATTCACCAAACATATATTACAATTCCAAATATGTACATATAAATCTTTGGGACCCAAGTTTTTTTTTTTGTGGTTTACCAAGATTTTTACTTGAAATGATATAAAATTACATTGTAAAATTATCCCCAAATATTATGGTGGATGACAGTCTTTCTCTGCATTTGTTCTCATCTGTGTGTCTGCTTTCATGATGGTACTCCATGGTGTTCACTGCCTTGTAGAATCACATGAAATCAGAAAATATAAATTTTATAGCTGTGCTCATTGTGGAAGATTGCAGAGTTCTTTCTCTACCTTCAATTCTACATAATTTAAAAGGTAGCTTTAGCTAATTCTGCAGAAATATTCATTAGAAATTAAGACTAGTTTTGAGTCATGTGTTTTTGTGGCAGGTGTGAGCATCCGTACTTTGTCCTTGAACTCCCCACCAACCACCTCTGGAGTCTCCTTGCCTGTAGCAGCACTGCCGTCTGGATTGACCCACAGCCATGCAGTTTCAAGGAACACCTGCCCTGTGAGTGCTTTTTTGTTCAAAGGCTGGCAGAAGTCAAATTTGAAAAAGGCACTTGCTACTCTGAACACGGCGGATGAACTCTCTCTGGACCTCATAGACTGTTAGTCTGTGCTGGATTGGCTCTGACACACAGAAAGTCTTCATGCTCTCAAGTGTGCTGTTCTGGCCCAGAGGGGAAGACACTTACAAAAAACATCAACTGAGGGCAAAATGATGGTTAGCATGTGTGGATGAAGTTCACGGATAGGGATGATTGTCTCTAAAACACGATTTCTCTGGCTCCCAACCTGAGAAAGGTAACATAATAGACCTTAAAAAAATAGATAAAATTGAGACAGGGCAGGGACCCAAGTTTTATATAACAAACCTGGATAGATGGTGGGATGCCAAGCTTGTTGTAGCATTCAGTCTACAATGGCCTAACAGCTCTCTCTGAGTTTGTCAACATGGAGAAGTATTTCCACGTCTCTCACCTCCCTAGTGAAAGATGCCGTGTTCTCTACTTGACTTTATTTGGATCTTTCTCTTGGTCTGGATACCTGGCTTATCTGTGTATGACCCTTGAAACAGTTCCCTGAAGGAGCTTTCCCCCTGGTGCCCAACTGGTAATTAGGCATTGTGCTAGGAAGTTTTTGATAGAACTGTGCTTCCACAGATGATAACTAAGATCTGTACTACGGGCTTTACCATAGAATTGTGTTGTTTAATGCAAATTATATGATGCCTCAGCTACTGTCCCTATCTGATTGGCCTTATGAAGCCTGGGTATGAGGCCTAGTGTAACTTCCCAACCCTAACTTGAGTATGGTGGGGCCTAGTGTAACTTCCTGAACCTAGCTTGCGTTTGGAGACCTGTCTCTGGTTAATTTACCTAGGCCCACCTCTGCCTAGCCACCTCTAGCATGGCAGAACGTTATTGGCCTTTATTTCTTGCTCCACCTTGTCCCTTCTCAGGAAACTCCATTCCCATTAAAACCCTATAAAAGTCCCTGCTTGATACCAATAAATGAGTTTCTTCTTTGACAGACTCCAGACTCAGTAGGGTATGTTTCTCCCCTGTGCCAGTGGGGAGGGCTGTTTCAACACTTCCTATGCTGTTCAGCCCCAGGTAGAGTCCTGCAGGCCAGGCTCTACCACTGCTCTTTCTGCCAGAGAGCCTGGCACCCATCCTTAACATTTCTCCTCACTCTTCAATAAAGTATAGATTTCTCACTGAAACTGCATCCCAGAAGATTATGAAGCTTTCTGCTGCTGTTTCTCCCTTTCATCCTCGTGGACTGGTGGCCAATATACCACAAGAAAAAAGGGGGCCAGCAGACAGAATTGGCTCAGATGGTCAGATTTGTCCTGTACAATAGCAGAGGATAATTTCATACATGTCTGTCTTCTTTAGATTCAAACTAAAAACTGCCAGATAAACTTTATATACAAACTGTATGAGAAATGAATGGTCACCGTGACATCTAAAATACATCCCATATATAATGTATACACATATATTGTCTATCATTCTTAGCATCCCATCAACCTTCCATAAGAAAGACAGATTTCATTTTAAGCCACAATGTAAGTATTAAAAAGTATGAAAAAAATCTAGATGAAATTAGAAACCAATACAGAGAGAAATTACAGATTCAAATAGATAATGGGAGACTGACTAGTAACCTCTTGAATGACCACTGATTGAAGAAGTCATGGAAAAAAAACTGAATTAAAATGACAACACAACTTCCCTATATCTTTTGGTGGTAGCTATGTGAGCTGAGAGGAATGTTTATGATTTTAAATGCCTACATTAAAAGGCAGAATGACCTCTAGTATATGACCAAATTCAGAGAGATCGTAAATAAGCACCTAATTGTGAGTCTGGAGGTCTAAGAAATGATCAAATCAAACACAGTGGCAGTCAATGTTAAGATGTGACAAATATGCCAGAAGTTAATGAAATGGGGATGAACATACAATACATGAAATTATACTAAGAGTTTGTTCTTTGAATCAACAGATGGACAACAAGATACAAAGAAACCTAAAAAAGTAACATATCTAAATTAATAAAATCATAAATAGAAGAGGGGAACTTGCAAAAGATTTAAATGAAATCAAGATGATAACTAAGTAGTACTTGGAAATCTATATTTCTTCCTCAAACTGAAATATCTAGAAAAATAGGTATTTTTATATATAGCTGTTATAAAATTAAATCAAAAGAACATCAACAACTTCAAAATAGCCAGAGTGAGCAACACTGTTAAAGTGTCAATAAAATTTCTCCTAAAAGCACTAAAGACAGAATTTGGCAACATAAAGGAAGTTCATCACACCACTGTAAAAAAGCTGGAAGCAGAAATTGATGTTTTTAAACATGAAACTGCTAAGCTAGGACACAAATGTTAGACAAAGTGATTTAGAACCTCCCATCTGTAGAATTCCAGATGGAACAATGCATGCTAAAGCAGAGCTGGTGAGATTCAACTAAGAACTGGAAGAAAAGGGGAGCGAGCTACAAAATCTTTTCAAAACTGTGGAGAACCTTTATAAGAAAAGAAGAATCTTGGCACAGCCCCAAGAGCAATGTGGTAACTTCTGTCAAAAGGCTGAAGGAGTTTTGCACCCAAAGATGGGAAATAAGAACTCCTTCCTGGAACTCTGCATACCACATGGGAGGAGTTGGGACAGAAAGGTATAGGATAGAAATAATTTCAATGCATTACTAATGTATCAATTCCTGAAAAGAGTGAAATTAAAAATACACTATTTATCAGTATCTGAATTCTTTTTTTAATTTATCAACTTGTATATTTCTTCAATCTTTTATTATTATTGTTGTTATTTTATGTTATTGAGCTTTACATTTTCTCTGTTCTTACAACTTAAAACTAATGACTAATTTGTATGACTCCTTAAACCTTCAATGCAAACATCTTTCTGACATATACCAACAAAGCAGTATTAATCCAATATTCATTCAGTGACTATCATTAGATTTTAACAATACTTCCTTGATGTCTCTCTAACACAGTCTTAGTCAACTCCCACAGAGAGGACTTTTAGGTATGTAAACTCATTTTACCTCTTAGTAGAACACTGTGTTTTCAAAATGACACATTCTCACACTTTATGTTTAAAAGAAAGAAAATCAGCCACCCATAATCTTTGCAAGTGTCAACAAAACAGGTCTATGAGTTTTCTTGCATTTCTGAAATTGTACCATCATGTCTGACACTGTCATAGATAGACCTGTACAAATGAAATAGTGTAATGAAACAAGAAATATTAAAAATAATATGCATCTCTCAAGACTCAAGGTTTATTTTTTCCCTTTTTGTCCCTAGTAAAAGGGACATGTTCTTTCTACAAAATTATGTTCATTCCTAGTCTGGTCTGAGAAAACTAGAGACCCTGATTTCCTGTTGAATTACTGAACTGAACCAGCCTTGTATCTGTACACAGCTTGATTTGCATGTGCTCAGAGCATACCCCACTGCCCTACAGACTTCTTCATAGGACTGTCAGTCTGTGCTGTAGTCAGTTGTGGCCAGGTCAAGGCATGGACATGGGTTTCCCACTCAGCTCTTAGTGCTCCTGCTGTTCTTGTTCCCAGGTATGGAATCACAACAATTGTTAATTGCTTAACCCAACTTGGTTATTTCTGACTGATTAATCAGCTAATTTCTTCTGCCACATGCTTACTCAGTGGCTTTGTTTTGTGTCTTCAGTTGTAGGTGCCAGATGTGATATCCAAATGACACAAATTCATCTTCCCTGTCTACATCTCTGGGAGACAGAGTCACCATCATTTGCAAGGCTAGTGAGGAGGACATTTGCTCTGGATTATCATGGTACCAGCATAAACCACGGAAAGCTCCTAATCTCCTGATCTATGGCACAAACTACTCAGAAAATGGAGTTCCAATGAGGTTCAGTGGCAGTGAGTGTGGCAAACAGTATTCTATCACAATCAGCAGCATGGAGGCTGAAGATTCTATCACTTATTATTGTCAGAAAGGTTATGACATATGTCATGTCATAAACCATCCAGAGAAGAAGAATGAGTTTGGCCTGCCTCTTCTTTTCCTCCTGGTGTGGGCTTCAGTTGAGAATGTTTACCAGGCACAGCCTGCCTTTAAAGGACAACTGAGAAATTGTGTCAATATATAGAATTTTCAGTGCTCATATTCAACCAATTAAAAAAAGTTATGACTTTGAAAAGATTAAATTGTACAAACAAATCAGATTCTTTGCCAGGTATGTGTTTTGTTGAAAGGAGGGCTGCTTCTTTGTCCCAACTGCCCAGCTAGCTTAGACCCAAAATAATCACACAGAAACTATATTAAAAGAATGCTTGGCCCCTTAGCTCTAGTTTCCTATTAATTCTGGCTTACATATTAATTTAACCCATCTCCATTAATTTGTGCATCACCATGAGGTAGTGACCTACCAGCAAAGTTTCAGCACATCTTTCTCCTGTGGCTCCATGGCTTCTCTCTAACTCTGACCTTCTTCCCTCTAGCATTCAGCTTAGTTTTTCCCACCTAGCTAGGTTTTGCCTTGCTATAGGTCCAAAGCAGTTTCTTTATTCATTAATGGTAATCACAGCATTCAGAAAGAAGTCTCACATCATATATTGTCAAAATCCTGGTACTCTGCTCCTTTCCTGTTTTAGGCTTTAACTCTGAGACTATTGTCATCTATTTGAAGCCACAAGAATCACTGAAGATTATTTCAATAACTTCTAGTTATTTTTTTTTTACAGATCAAATGTCATAAGCTTGCAAATGTTTAAATTGCTTGTGGCGAACTCCCTGACCAGCAGGAAAGAACAGCCACCAGACGAGGAGCTTTATTGGAGCCTCTTGGTTGAAGGGAGACCAGAAAGCAAGGGGCCCCGAGCTCTGATTTGCAGCTGCTTATATAGGGAGTCTGCCTAGCAACCTTTGATACTTTGATACTTTAACTGCTTTTCTGGAGACCCACCAGCCGGAAAGAAAGCAGGGGAACATCCCTGTCAATTACAGACCACAAGGAAGTTCCCCTGCCGGTCAGGGGAAGTGTGGGCAGCTAGATCACAACAACTCACCCTGTTTTCTGGTGGAAGAACTGCAACCTTTATTATGGTATCAAGTGAGGCTGGGGCCAAATGCCATCTTGTAATGGCAGCCACTCAAATCGGCTCCCAGCAATTGCTGACTAAAGAGAATTAGGCATAAATCTTGGTTTTCTACATCATAAAACTGCCCTCAAAACAACTTTTCAATGTGAGAAACAACTTTCAGCTGTTAATAAACACAGTTTTTTCAAACAAATTATCTAAATCTATGACCACTCTGAAAATTTTAAGTCATTTCCAAAATGCCTTGAAAGTGTTGTAAATGCTTTCAGGTGACAGGGTCATTTTTAAGCCAGTACAACTGAAGTAAAAATGGTAGCAGTTATTTTACTTAGGAAATATGGCAGAAGCCTGGCACTGAATCTTTAAAAACACAGTTGTTATTAATTTGAGTTTAAAAAATGGCAAACACCAAAATAGCTGAAGATCCTTTAAATGTGTGCATTCATATATCCATCTATTCACATACATAGCATGTTTAAGGCGCAGATGTACATTACTCTAGTATGAAGAGAAGACAATTGCATAATAGGAAACTCGTGTTCTGGAGCAGGAGCAACCATCTTGTAAGGCAATAAGACATGGCAGCTCTTCAGTGACAGCAGCTGGAATTTCCCTTTGAGATATTGTGTTTGTTTGTTTTTAAGTTTTTTTTTCTATTGTTGAATTCTTTCCATCCAAAAGAGTTAGCATGTTCTGTTAGTATTTCAGTGTTATGTATCATGTGAAAACTGTATCAAAATTAAAACAAATCAAAACATTAAAATCATGACATAAACATCTCTTGAGCTAAGGGAAGCTTATTCCATAGGTACATAAGAAGAAAGTTGGATGAGAAGGAAAAAGATAAAATAGAGTAAGATTGAAGTTTCCCTAAGGAATGCTACCATTTCAGCTTTAGCTTAACTCTTTTGTTCTCCTTACTACCACAGAGTCAGAAGGCCCCTCTTCCTCAGAAAAGTGGTTCAGGACATCCTGAGAAATAGCATGCTTGAGTCAGAAGTGGGAAGACTGAATCCATATAATAAGGTTACTGGGACCTGATGAATGGTCTTCTATTGGTTGTTTGTGTTTGTTATTTTGTGTTGGAATCTAGGCATCTGGAGTTAGTATGACTTAGGTGATTCTGGATAGTGACACCTACTCTTCTCTTTCTTCGGTGGCTGTTCTAATATTTCCTTTCTGTGCCTTGTCTAGATCATAGGAAAGAACAAGGTTGTAGGTTGCCTGGTAGAGGAAGTTTTCACTGATGTGGAACCAAATTATTCATTGCAAAGAATGTTTTCAACAACCTAGGAGTCCACCTGGTGGGGAATATGCATGCCAAGATTTCCTATATGAGTATGATGAGGAAGGCTACGAAGGAGCTGCATTATCCTTTGTTTTATAGGCGGCTGATTCACTCACAGTTGTCCTGGGTGTCTAACTTCAGAAATGCCTGCTGTCTCCAGTTCAAAATGGGAGAGTGCACAAATGTGCCTTCTGCAACTTCAGGACCCTGAAGCATATTCTGAGAGCTAAGGGAATTGTGTGGGCAATGGCTCAAAAAACATAATCTATGACCCTGAAGCTGCATTACTGATCCAGAGACCAGGGCTTTGTAACAGAAGAGATGGTGGAGAAAGAGAATGACAGATCTGGGCGATTCTGAACCAGGCTGTTTTTTCTGTGTCTGCTAGACAGTTTGTAGATGATTGAAAAGCCAGTTTCAAATGGGATTAAAAATAATAGCAATGAAACAAACATGGGTTTCTGAAAGAAATTTATAAACACACAGAAAAAGAATTTAAAACAAAAACCAAAGTTATAAATGATAAAAAAATCCTTATAATTATATTAAGTGGGGAAATGCAGAGCACTGCTTAACAATTCTGAAATGAGGAAAGTACAAATGCCTACTCTCTAACTTTTATTGAATGTAATTCTCAAAACTCAGTCATAGAAGAGAGGAAAAAGAGAAAAATAAAAGGATATAAATAGTAAACTAAGAATAAAAATTACGGCCGGGAAGTGGTGGCACATGCCTTTAATCACAGCACTCAGGAGGCAGAGGCAGGTGGATTTCTTTGAGTTCAAGGTCAGCCTGGTCTACAAGAGGTAGTTCCAAAACAGGTTCCAAAGCTACAGAAAATCTGTTCTCAAAAACCAAAAATGAATGAATGAATGAATAATAATTTTTTATCAAGTTACAACAGTATGGTCTTATACATAAAAGACTCTCAAAACTCAACCAGAAAACTATTAGACCTGAAATTGATTTCAGCAAAGAGAAGGATATGAACAAAGAGCATTATATTCAGTAGATTTTCTGTACAATATTAACAAACATACAAGGAACCAGTTTAAGCAAGGAAGTTAATGATCCCTATGTGAAATCATTGAGACATTAAATAATGAAGTTGTAGAAGACAGAGGATGGAAAAATCTTTAACATTCCTAATAGAGAAAGCCCTGAAGCTTGTGGGAACAGTGTGAAACAAGAGTGCAATCCACATCATTATCTCAGGCACAATGCCCAGAGAGTTGGAAAAGCAAAATCACTGCATTACCATCCATTGAAGTGAGTGTTGCAGTGTTCTGCTGTACAATAACTTAAGCATCTCTTGGTTTGAATTATATTGAAAGTGTGAAGCCTGCTGTGTATTCCTGTTTCAATCACTAAAAGAAAAGGAAATACTGAGTTTAATATTGGCTCAGCTTTGGAGGTTCTGCTCCATGGAATTAAGGCTCTGTGTGTGTCTGTGGTAAGGCATTGGGACAGGAGTGTATGGTGCAAAGCTGAGCTCTTTGTGGAGAAAAAAGAGGGGGACATCATAGAAACACAGTTCTCCTGATTAACACAGAGTTATTGACTTTACACCTTCCTAGTTGACCTGTAATTATACATGTTTCACCACCAAACAAAACAACATCCTTGAGATTAAGTCTTTACCACATGGGCCTTTTGTATATAGTCAAGCTACAATGTACTTCTTTGATTCCATCTTTGATTGGAGAATACTTCACCCAGTCCCCTCAAGTAGAATGATAGTATTCAAGGATATCAGGGTCTGAGACATTTCTATCTGTCAAATGCTTGGAAACAGAAATGTCTGACATGCCATCACATTTTCGGTACCTCTAGTTCAGATGCCATAGAGAAGGGAGATGTTGGTTATGTAAAAGCCTCACTTCCTAGCTAAGTTGATGTTTTTTTTTCTTAAAAGCCGAGTCTGAGGTGGAATTGATATGCTGAGTGTCCACAGGGACACAAACCTAGCCTCATTATCTGCTTTGTGTTTCATAGTTGGGACATTGTCAGGGTATTTGTGACTTTGCCTGCAAGTCAAGATGGAACTCCTAAGCTGCATGCTGATTGAGAGGAACTGTGGAGTCTGAGGATGTATTACTGGTTACAGGGTAAAATGTGCCTCCACTTATGAAGGCTTTGTGTGGATGGAACATTGACTTTGGAGTGAGAAGAGAGATACCTGCCTTTTCTTCAGAGATGCCTGTTCATTCTAAGTTTAGTTTTCTATTGTACTTCTTCATCCCATGCTCACAACCCATTGCCTCTTCTGCTTCTAATGACATTTAGTATAAAGCCTCTTAGTGGATCCAACATCCCTTTCTCACATGAACCATGACATTCTTTTTTTTGGAATCTTATTATCAAATTATTTTCTCTTGTTGAGAAGTACCAAATGCAAAATATATTGTTGTTTTTGTTGTTGTTGTCATGAGATACAAAAAGTTAGTTTAAGCTAGAGAGATTGTCAGTGGATAAGATTGCTTCCTGGACTTGCTGAGGTAGTTCAATTTGCAGCATGCCTATGGCAGTGCACAGCCATCTGCCACAATATTTCCAGGTGAACCAAGCCTTTATATGGAATTCAAGGGCAACAGTCACAAATATGGTACAAAAACATGCATGCAGACAAAACACATTTATACATAGAATAAATATAAAAACATCTTTTTAATAAGTTTATTTCTCAGGGATCATAGTGTTTCTGCAACCCCCATGCTTTACAGAAGTGCAGTAACAGCACACATGGAACCTCAAAATAATAGAATGTAACAAATGCACAAGGCCTGCAAAAAAGCCACCAGGTATACACCACTTAGAATGCTCAACTGAATCCTTTGCTTGTCCTAACTAATGTAGGGTGTGACACAAGAGCAGGTGTCCTTTGAGCACCAAGTCAAGCTTTTTTAAGATTATTTGCATATTGAGACATTAGCTCTGGTGCAGGTTTCTCAGAGCACCTTTAAAGACATCTTACCTTACCAGAGCCCAGGAAGCAGCCTTTAGTCCAGGTCTTAGAGCTACTCTCCTGCTGTGGTTACTGCTGTTCTAGGATTCAGGTGAGAAGATTAAGTATTGTTGAAGCTCTGTCTCTCGCTGGGTCTTTCCCCACACATATCCATTATGTGATTTATAATACAAGATTATTCATAAAAAGGGTGAGGCTGTGAAAGAAAGATTCCATAAACAAACATGTGTGTTTGTCTGACCATGGATATTTAATTACTTTTTTTAAAAATTTTCCTCCTTAATAAATGTCCCCCTGCTACTATTTTCAAAGCACAGTTTTTAAGTTCAATAGATTGACTAAACAATCATTTAACATTTACTGCAAATGTTCCTCAGTCACTCAATATAAGAGCTTTGAGTACTGAAGACTGTTAGTTGTCTTGCAGACACAAGTTAACATCCTCAGCCTAAGGTCACATTTCCACATCTTTTTTACTAAGATTTCAAAAGTCCTTCTTCAACAGATCCCACAAGCCACCCTCCTGCAGCTGATTTACTGCTTAGCCCCTGATCATTATTTCGGTGTCCATCACAGATGCTTATCTACAGGCTTAGACTACTTAGCTCTTCTTTGTTCTTATCCAATATTCACATCTTTCTTCTTAATATCTTCCCCAATGTGACCACATTTTCTTTTACGCTTCTTCAATTTTTACTGTCTTCTTAGGTGGAGAGATATAATGCTTTACTACATATCCTGAGTGACCTGGAAATCACTACTTAGCAGACAGTCACACTGAAACAGCTACCTCAGTGTGCAACCCATCAGCCTCTTCACCCTGACTGATAAATTACATGTCACCACACCTATGATCCTTTTTGGGTTCTGGTTGTTCTCCCATTACGGGTACAGGACTCTAGAGGTCCAGAAATGCAAGATAGAAACTTTACTTCAAAGAAACTCTCCACCTCTTCATGAACCTCCTTTGGGCTTTTGCAACCTTCCCATGTAGAGTAAAAAAGATAAACAAAATGATCCTTAGCAATACCTTCTGATGACCATCTTTGAATTTTTCAAGATTACAGTCCTAGCTCTGGATAGTGAAACTGTATTGTATGACTTTCCTAGTGCTAAACAAGAAGTTATCACAAACTCAGCAATTTATAATCTCAGTACCTACAAACTGAGTACAGCGTGTCTGGGTCCTCTTCTCAGGCTCTCACAGGTTAGTCAAGATGTTTCTAAGTCAGCATTCTGTTCTGGATACTTAAAATTATCTCACTGTATGGCCAGTGAATTTGTTGATACAATTTTTTTTTGAAATTTTATGTCACAAAGTTTAGCATGATTACTGTCACTTTGCAAATATCCTGACTCAATTACTACTGTAAGGATTAGAATAATGATCTACTTTGTCGAATTGCTGTCACAATTACTGGTGAATATGCAGTAAGGAAATCAAGGGTATAGAAGATCTTAAGATTACTACTATTTAGCGTGTATAACAAGATGTTGGTTGAACTATATCCCCAAACACAGAAAAATATGTATTATACACAAAGAGTCTTTTCTGAAGCAAATGTATACTATGAACCAAAGAGAAAAAAATAACAAATTAACATGATTCATTTTTATTATAGCTGAATAAATTTTCTTGCACATTTATACCTTTTCACAGTCCATTCATGTATTGATAGACACTGGGTTGATTTAAATTCTTACTGTTGTGAATAGTGCAGCAATAAACATGGGTGTGGAAGTATGTCTCTTTTAAGCTGATTTACATTTGTTCTGGAAAATACATAGGGCAGAAGTAACTAAATCATATGATAAGTTCATGTTTTCTTGAGGCATCTCCATATTGAAGTTCACAGTGACTGTATATGAGTTTACAGTTCCTCCAGCAGCATATACTGCTTGCTCTTCCTGTCCTGTTTCACCACCATTTATAGTCACTTTTATGATTTCTTTTTAATTCATCATTGAAATGAAATGATTATTATAATTTTGCATTGGTTTCTATCTCAGTGCCAAATTGGGAGATACTAAAAGCCACAGAAGATCATCTAGAAGTCACTAACTAACTTCAGAAGAGCACAAGTTATTGATGTTCAGCAGTTTGCTTTACTTCCATTCTTTCTATTTATTTAGAAGAGATTAGATAATGTTTATTCTTTTCCTCCACATTGCCATGCTAAAGATGGTGGAGCTGAAAACCCCTTTAAGGTTTTGCCTGGATGCAGCTGTGTCTTGCATGGGGCAAGATCTCACCTGTTGCTTGTTTTCCTATTGTTCTTCTTCTCACACAATTTCAGGCACTTGTCTATGATATTCCAAAGATAGGTAACATGTGGTAGCAGGATGACCAGCTAAGTAGGGAGGGTTCCATTTTAGTCTTTATCACACTTTGTTGAGATTGCATGACTTTTATACCTTATTAAATGACAAGATCCTCAGCCCCCATTATGTTGATTCTGAGGATGAACTATGACTTCCCTAGATGTTTATTTAGTGTGGAGTCTATGGAAGAGGGTCCTGTATCACATGAGATCAAGATAATCAACATCTGACTTCCTGGCTCCAAAGCTGTGAACAAATCAATCTCTGTTGTTTTCAGCCAGTAGGTTTGTAGTTAGTTCACATTTAATCACAGCCTAAGGATTCTAATGCACAAGGTTGGAAACTGGATTTTTGAGAAAAGGAGTAACTAAACATTCTTTTTTTTTTCTACTATACATAAAAGATCATGAATATTGTGTCCTTTTATTTTCTGTGACCCCATTACATACTGTGAAAATTCATGTTTAATTGCAGGAGAATTCGGATTTGTAAGACCCAGTCGCTGTGTGTTCTATTTGAATGATCAGCAGCAAATGACATGAAACCACAGTCTGATCTCATTGCAGCTGATACAAAGCAAAGTAAAAAGTCCTGCAAAGATTGAGAGCATGGCATGACTTGTTGAACACTGACAGGAGCATTTATTCACCTGTCATATGATGTGGGAGTGTCATATATCAATCTGTTGATTTCATTGGTTAAGCAATAAAGAAGCTGCTTGGCTGGCCCTGATAGGTTAAAACATAGGTGGGAGGAGTAAACAGAATAGGACGCTGGGAGGAAGAGGAAGTGAGGTCAGACTCTGCTCTGCTCCTGGAGAGACTCAACAGCTCTGCTCTCTGGAGCAGAGACGCCATGCTCAGCTCTCCCAGGCAGCTCTGACCCAGGATGGACGTAGGCTAGAATCTTCCTGGTAAGCGCACCTTGGGGTGCTTACACAGATTATTAGAAATGGGCTAGTCCAGGTGTGAGAGTTAGCTGAGAAGAGGCTGGATATAATGGGCAAGCAGTGTTTAAATGAATACAGTTTGTGTGTTGTTATTTCGTGGCATAAGCTAGCAGGCGGCCGGGGTGCGCCGCTCCTATTTCAACAGATGGCGCCCAGACGTGTGGCTAACTGAATCCACAAAAAGCCTGAGAAAGCTTGGGAAAGAACGGAGTGATGCATGTTTATGGTAGCAACAATTTTTTCGGGTCTACTCTGCTTGCTAGAGGCAAGCAAGCGCTCTCATCTAAGAGAGGCTTCCTGACTCAGATTTAGCTGCAAAACCCTGCAGCTCATTAAGAGGTCTTGCCACGAAACACTTAAATGGTGTCGACAAAAAGCTGAATGCATGCTTTTTGGTTTTCAGCCGTAGCAGGAAAAAAGCTGCGCCGGTTAAAAATGCTGGCTTTCTGGGCCGTCCTGCCAGGGCAAACTCTGACTGAGGCAGGAGGGCCGATTATAGAGAGAGGATTTGAGTGTTGTCTGTTGTAGCTTGCTGGTTGGCAGGGAACTTGAAATGCCATAGAGTTGTGGCAGTAAACATGGCTACAGCAGTACCTCAGCCATGAGGATGGAAAGCTTAGGAATGGACTGGATCTAGCAGGCAAGGCCAGGGATTTAATCCTACTCATATTGCTCAGTAAATTAAAGACTCATGTTCAGAAAAAGAGAGATATATAGTAAAGAGAGATTCAAAGACAAAGAAAAATTTAAATGATTTACAGTGTGTTGAAAATAATATGCAGACTAAAAGTTAAAATTCTTAAAGTAAAAAAAAAAGTAAGAAAAAGAGAAGTTGTGTGTGGTAGTACACACCTTTAATCCCAACACTTGGGAGGCAGAGGGAGATTGACCTCTGTGACTTCAAGGTGTGTAGCACATGCCTTTTATCCCAGTGCCTAGAAGGCAGAGACAAACAGATCTCTGTGAGTTCAAGGTGTAGTAGTGCACACCTTTAATCCCAATGCCTGGGGGGCAGAGACAGGCACATCTCTGAGAGTTCAAGTACAACCTGGTCTACAGAGTTATTCCAGGACAAAGATACAGAGAATATAAAATAAAAGTAAAAGTAAACGAAATAGAGGTTAAAATAAAGCTGTACAAAGATGGAAAATACACAGAGAATCTTGATACTGTATACTATTATGCTCTCTTTGAATTGTTTGAATGCTGAGGAAGGAGCAACAGATGCTAAAAGATATTTGTTTATAAATGCTGCTGAACTAATCCATTGTAGAGATTTTGAATCCTTGACTTTGAAATTTGGATCTAAGGACATGATGCTTTCGAAAGGAGTTTCCTATTTTGTTTTCACAGAGGATGAGACCCTGTTCATTTCTTCTATTCCAATATGGTATGATGGACCACGCCCTCCTGAACGGTTGCTGTGAA
>NW_026068356.1:122767-130380 GCF_014885135.2 Alexandromys fortis
CCTGTTTCAACAGTCATATTTTTAGAAACTGCCTGAAGCAGAGTTACTAATCTGTCATATTTTTGACCTTGAGATTGGGAATTTTGTTAATTCACAAGTTGTTTCTCTCTCTCATATGATGACGTTGCAAATTGACAAAGAGATCGGAATATACTTTTCAGAAATATTTTAACATTTTGTATATGAAAAGTAGATTGATAAAATTATATAATTAATGAATATAAATAGGAAATACATGTTACTTAAATGTATATTTAATTTTAAATAATAATCTTGGCTTAATGCTAAAATGTTAATGTTAGAAAACTACTTTGATTTAGATATCAAATGCCTAAAGTGCCTTGTAAGCACTTGATTAATAACACACATTTTACAAGATCATCTCCATGCACAGGTTAGATTGACCTAGAACTTGTGCCCCAGGCTGATCTCAAATATATAATTCTCCTTATTATGTCTCTCCAGGTCTGATGTCTGAGATATGATTCCAGTGTCTTGACATGATGTTTTATTTATTTATTTTTCTGTTTCTTGTACTTTACACATAATACTTGCTTTATAATTTACTTCTTATATGTCCTTTCAGAGTCCACCAACCTGAAGTCCAGATATGTTCTGTGAAATATGTTATGTCTTCTGATTTTCATTCATACCCAAACATCTTTTTCTTTGTATAGCTTCAATCTCTGGTGCCATGGTCTACTGATCTCTGTAAAATTACTGCTTGATTTAAGATGACAGTGTTCCCTTCTGGAGAGGATGTTTAGTGTTCACTATGCCAGGAAGACTATTTTCACCCTCTTACTATACCGCTAATTTGTAAATAATCTTAGAAAATGCATTATGGAATAAACACTCTTGGCAATTATTGGTCTACAACAATGAATTTTGAAAAAAAAAATATCAAGTTTGTTTTCTTCCTCTTCTATTTCCCACAATTTATCATCTTGTTTCAGTTCCCTAAGTTGTGCAGAGGACACTTGTTTGTTTCTGCAGGATGTACCATTGCTTGAGATTTAAGATTCTCTCATCTCAATATTAATGTTCACCATGATTTTTATAGAGTGAATTCTGGGCTTCACTTTTTTAAGTCGAGAACCTAGAGAACAATGTTTGTGGCACTGTTTATTGTCCTTTATTAAGTTTGGTTTTAAATATAGGATAACATGAACAAATTTAACCTCCACTCTCTCTCTCTGTCTTTCCTTTCTCCATCATTTCTTTCTTTTATTGATTTTTTTTACTCTAAGTCCCATTGGTTGTGATTTTTTGAACATAATTTATCACTCCCATAGTATTGTTAATCTTAGATAGCTTCCTAACATTCTGCAAATCAAACTGACAATATTATGCATCATGGTTTTTATTGCTGATTACAGGTGCCTGTGCAGATATTGTGATGACCCAGTCTCCATCCTCCTTGGCTGTGTCAGCAGGAGAGAAGGTCACTATCAGCTGCAAGTCCAGTCAGAGTCTTTTATAAAGTGGCAATAACTACTTGGCTTGGTACCAGCAGAAACCAGGACAGGCTCCTAAACTACTGATCTACTATGCATCCACTCGGCACACTGGGATCCCTGATCGCTTCACAGGAAGTGGATCTGGGACAGATTTCACTCTCACCATCAGCAGTGTTCAGGCTGAAGACCTGGCAGATTACTACTGTCAGCAGGGTCGCAGTAATCCTCCCACAGTGCTTCAGCCTCCAACAAGAACCCCTCTGAGAGTCACACCAGCTGCCTGCACCACACAGCCCTGGACCTGCACACTTCCCCCTGCTTCCTGAGGCTGGTGTGTTCAAACAGTGGTGAAAAAGTTTGAAGAGCCCACCAAAAACAATGGTTTCAAACCCTCTCATATCTTTATAAATGAAATAACTTTTAAATGAAAATGTAAATAAGAATTCAGTGTTACCTTTCTATTCCTTATGTAATACATTAACACAGGCTCTGCTGATTGAATATGTGGGGTTTATTTTTATAATTCTGGAATTTCAGTGTCCAACATAAGATTATATGGACAGAAGTAATAATGATGATAGCAGTTTGGAAGTTCTAGGAAAAAAAAATGTTTATTGTTCTTTTACTGAATTCTGTGGTACTTTCTTATTTCCTTTCTGGTGTTCATTTCTTCTGTTTTTTTTCCTTTCCCTTTCCATAAATTATTTACTTTTATTACATTTTAGTTAATTAAGTAGTATTTTCTGTGTCGCTGTGAGTGTACATTTGTTTGTCTGTGTGTATGTGTGGGATTTGGCATGGCATAGTGTGGACATCAGAGAACACTTGAACTATATTGATTGCTTGTCATTTGGGTCTGGGGATCAAAGTCAGTTATGACATCAGGCATGTTGGCAAATGTCGTTGCCCTCTGATGGATCTTTCTGCCCCTTAAAATCTATAATTGAAATAAATTTATTGTACTCAGATTGTACTGATTTCCAAAGAGGCTGTAAAAATTTGCATTCAAACCTGCAGAGTGTTACTCTTACTCCACATCCTCTACAACATGAGCTATCATTGGTGTTTTTGTGCTTAGCCATCTGACAGCTATAAGATGGTACCTCAGAGTCGTTTTGATTTTCAGTTCCCTGATGGGTAATGATATTGAGCAATTCTTTAAGTGTCTTTCAGCCATTTGGTATTATTCTGTTGAGAATTCTCTCTTTAGATGTGTATCCCATTTGCTAATTGGGTTATTTGGTATTTTTATTTCTGGATTCTTGAAATCTGTATTTTGGAGATTAATGCTTTGTCTGATGTGGGGTTAGCTGTTGTTTTGTCTTAATGACTTTTTCCTTTGCTTTATAGAATCTTTTCATATACAAGATGTCCTGTTTATTAATTGGTTTTCTCAGTGTCTGTGCTACTGGTGTTATATTTAGGAAGTGGTCTCTGGTGCCCATGAATTCAAGGCTACTTCCCACTTCCTCTTTTATGCAGTTCAGTTGAAGTTTTGATCTATTTGGACTTGATTTTGTGCATGCAGATAGATATAGTCTACTTGCATTCTTCTGCATGCTGACATCCAGTTATGTCAGCACCATTTGTTGAGGATGCTTCCTTTTTCCATTGTCTATTTTTAGCTTCTTTGTTAAGAATCAAGTGCTCATAGAGGTGTGGATTAATATCAGGGACTTCATTTTGATTCTTTTAGTCAACCCATTTGTTTTTATGCCAGTATCAAGGTGTTTTCATTATGATAGCCCTATAATAAAGCTTAGAGTGAGAAATGTGTTGCCTCTGGAAGTTCCATTACTGTACATGAGGTTTTACTCAATTTTCTTATGAGCAGGTTTTTTTCCCAGTAAATCATATGTTTTTTTTCCTCTACCCACAAAACTTTCCCATTTCTTCTTCCCTCTCCTGTTACCTCTTCTTTCCTTAGTTCCTCTTCTACATTTTTCACTGTCACTCATACATATACATTCACACATGCCTATACCTCCTGCCACTCATACCCACCTACACCCACAAACACATATACACATAGATAGACATGTATACAGATTACATTTACACATATCTGCACAAGACACTTATGCACTCATACAGATATATTTAGAATCTAAAAAGGAGAAAAATTATGATATATATTGCTTTTGATTCTGGGACCACATCTCCTTCAGAAGTTTCTCTGATTTTTGACTGTGGAAACTGATATCCTTCCATTCACCCTAATGGTTGATATAACTTTGTGCCAACAGATGTTCCCTTACAGTCTCATATCAATGATAGAGTTTAGTGTTTTTTAAGGAGGGGGTATTTTTTGTTCCTGTGTGAACCATATAATAACTAATCATGTCCATATTTTCATTAAGAAACATTGAACATGTATTTTGGAGATCTGGCAGGGAACAAGTGCTACAGATCACAAAAAGTTTCTGGAGATCTCTGATGTGGGAGTGTCATATATCAATCTGTTGATTTCATTGGTTAAGTTATAATAAACCAGCTGCTTGGCCTCATGGCTTGGAACATAGATGGGAGGAGTAAACAGAATAGAATTCTGGACAGAAGAGGAAGTGAGGTCAGACTCTGCCCTGCTTCCAGAGGGACCGGACAGATGCCATGCTCAGCTCTCCCGGGTAGACGCGATAGCTCTGCTCTCTGAGGCACACGCGATGAAGATGGATGTAGGCTAGAATTTTCCCGGTAAGCGCACCTTGGGGTGCTTACAAACATCATTAGAAATGGGCTAGTCCAGGTGCTAGAATTAGCCTGTAAGGGTTAGAGTTCATGGGCCAAGCAGTTCTTAAATGAATACAGTTTGTGTGTTGTTATTTCGGGCATGAGCTAGCCAAGCGGCCGGGGTGTTGGGGACGCAGCCCCACCGCTCCTATTTCAACAGATCTCCACATTCCCTAAAGCTTCATAGTTCTCTAAATGTTTCTGGGTAGTGATCCCTTGAGTTTAGAATGCTAAGTTTAAAAAAGCCTCACACAAATGTGAAGGGTACTTAAAACAACAGGTATGAATCATACACAGAAATTATTAAAAAAACAAGTAAAAAAATGATGCCCCAAAGGATAATCATTCACTGGAGGATTCAAATCAGAGATCTGAAGAAGATAAAAGGTTTTGTGAAGATTTTAAAAATGTAGGGAGAACATGAGCAAGGAAGTCAGGACCGCGAGGGGTGCACCCACCCACTGAGACAGTGGGGCTGATCTATTGGGAGCTCACCAAGGCCAGCTGGACTGGGACTGAAAAAGCATAGGATAAAACCGGACTCTCTGAACATGGCAGACAATGAGGGCTGATGAGAAGCCAAGGACAATGGTGTGGGGTTTTGATCCTACTTCATGTTCTGGCTTTGTTGGAGCCTAGCTAGTTTGGATGCTCACCTTCCTAGACCTGGACTGAGGGGGGAGGACCTTGTACTTTCCACAGGGCAGGGAACCCTGACTGCTCTTCGGACTGGAGAGGGAGGGGGAGAGAGTGCGGAGAGGGTTAGAGGAGTGGGAGGAGGGGAAGAGGAGTGGGAGGGTGGGAGGAGGCGGAAATTTTTTTCAATAAAAAAGTGCACTCATAAAATGATCAATTACAATAAAAGATAAAAACAAAATAATTCATTCATACAAGGATGTAGGGAGGAAGGCTGGTGACATATAGGCAAAGTTAAGCAAAATGGATAAAACAGTCAACAACTCAGTCAAATAACTTAGCAAGGAAAATATCACAATTAAAACGTTAAATTAAAATAATACAACAGTCAGTGAAGGCACACTAGCCTATTCAAGCATATGACTCATGCAATTCTCCCCAATTTTCTGTGTTGTTCACAACCATTAGTTTACATTCCTGAAACTCATCACAAAGGTCCATTTGCTTATGTGCCTAGTTCTTTCTCCTGAGACTGACTTCTAAAGTACAGCTATCAGAATATCAAAAGCCAGCAATCAAAATCACCCATTGATTTTCCTATTCAGCATTTCTAAATAAGATTAAGCACCTCATCCTAACACCAGGTTTCTACTTTATAAACTACAATTTTACTATGTTCTATGTCATGTCTCTCTATTAAGTGGCAGTCCTTTTTCTCTCTAAGACAAATACTATGCCCCCTTTCCCTGTTTCCATATCCCTCCTCCTCCTTCCTCTGTCACCTGTAATTTCCCTTGTTCCTGGACCTCTGTTCCTCTGAAGTAAAGACTTCTCCATTGTGCTGAGAACTTGATCTTGTAGGTCCTAAATTCATACTTTTACTTTCACAGAGAACAAAGACATCACCATAAGACTCAATAAAAGAGAAGTTAGAATATCCTGCATCAAGTTTTAAAATGAAGAAACAACTGGAAAGTGGTGGCACACGCCTTTAATCCCAGAACTCAGGAGGCAGAGGCAGGCAGATCTCATGAGTTTGAGGCCATCCTGGTCTACAAGAGCTGGACAGGCACCAAAGCTACAGAGAAACCTTGTCTCAAAAGAAAGAAACTAAAGAAGGAGGAGGAAGAGGGGGAGGAGGAGGAGGAGGAAGAGGAGGAGGAAAGAAAGTAAAGAAAATGAAGAAACATAGTAATGAAACATCGTCTGTGGCCTGAGAAAACAATCTTTATGGGAGTGGAGCACATCCAGTCTATGGACATTGGCAGACCAAGACTGAGCCAGCAACTTTGGCCAGAGCAGACCTGAGACAGAGAACCCCATAGGAACAGGTACAGGGGAGAAACCACTGAATGAAAAAGCCAGAGCTAGAGACTGCTGAGGGTCCAGACATGAATCTGGGACTTTAAAGCTAGTAGACCTAATCCAGGAACATGAGTCTTAGACCTCCAAGGAACTTTGCCTGAGCCAGGACCTCTGTGAATCTGGGCATGAATCTGGAACCTCTGAGGAAGTAGGCAGGAACCAGGGATCTCTGTGGGTCCAGGTGTGAGTCTTAGACCTCAGAGGGAGTAGGCCTGAGCCAGGAACTCTATGGGTGTGGGCATTGGTCTGGGAAATCAAAGGAAATAGTCAGGAACCAGAAACCTCTACTGGTCTGAGCATGAATCTGCAACATATGAGGGAGTAAGCCTGACCCACATCCTCTGTGGATCTGGATGCACCAGAGCCTGAGAAACCCAAGGGAGTAGACCAGAGCCAGGGATATTTGCAGGTCCAACCCCAAGCTAGGGACCTCTGAAGAAACAGATACAGACCAGGGACATTTACAGAAACAGGTCTGATCCAACAACCTAGGTTAGTGGAGACCTGAGACAGCAAACTACAAGGGAGTAGATTAAAGCCCAGGACAGCTGAGCAACCTCCATGACCAAAGAGTGACCAAAGAGGTAACTAGAACCATGGCACTGACTATACCATGAGGAAGAACCATCTGAGCCTTGGATTCACTGGCACCTAGATGATTAATCAAAATAATCACAGATAGTTCCAACCACTCCTCTTAGAGGAAAAGAGAAATAGAAAAAGTAAGAACACATATAACACCACAAAGAGCAACACGACACCAGTAAAACTTGAAGACCCTAACACACCAAGGCTTGAACAACCAAATATAGATGAGGAGGAAGAAAAAATACCTAAAAATAACTTCAGGAGATTGTTTGAAACTCTTAAAGAGGAAATGAGAATAAATTGAAAAAAAAATTGAACAAAAAAATGGAAAACATCAGCAGATACCTTAAAGAAGCCCAATAAAAAAACAATCAAACATTTCAAAGAAACTATTCAAGACTTGAAAACTGAAATAGAGAAAAGAAAACACAAGCCAAGGAAATTATAGAAACAGAAATCATGAAAAAATGATCAGGAACCACAAACACAAGCATTATCAGCAGAATACCATAGATGGAAGAAACGAATCTCAAGCACGGAAGATACAATAGAGGAAATAGACTCATCAGCCAAAGAGAACATTAAATCTAATAAAATATTCACCCAAAGATAAAACCGGACTCTCTGATCACGGCGAACAATGAGGACTGATGAGAAGCCAAGGTCAATGACAAGGGGTTTTGATCCTACTTCATGTTCTGGCTTGGTGGGAGCCTAGCCAGTTTGGACGTTCACCTTCCTAGACATGGACGTAGGGGGGAGGACCTTGGACTTTCCACAGGGCAGGGAACCATGACTGCTCTTTGGATAGGAGAGGGGGGGTGAGAGGAGTGG
>NW_026068356.1:131096-132586 GCF_014885135.2 Alexandromys fortis
AACAGATTTAACCAATACTTAGCCACAAACCCAGATCTACACAAAATACTAGAAGAAAAACTCCAACCCAATAAAGTTGGCAGTATCATCAACAACACAGACTATTGGTGGTCTCATAGCAGCAAATACCAAAGAAGGGAAAAATGCACAAATTAACATCACCAGTATTGAAAACTAAATTAACAGGAAATAGCAAGCATTGGTCATTAATATCCCTTAATATAAATGAGCACAACTCATGTATAAGAAGGCACAGGTTAACAGACTGGATACAAAAACAGGATCCACCTTTCTTCTGCATACAAAAAACGCATCCCAACCTCAAAGATAGACATTGTCTCTGAGTTAAGGGTTGGGAAAAATATGCCAATTGAATGGACCTAATAAACAAGCGGGTGTAGTTATATTAATATCTATCAAAATAGTCTTCAGACTAAAATCAATCAATAGAGACAAAGAAGGACATTTCGTATTAGTCACATGAATGATTCCCCTTAAATATTTTATTGATGTAAATTCATTTTGCACAATTTTCTTAAATGCTATGTTTTTCTACTATATCTTATGTTTTGACCATATGCACTAATTTTCCCCACTTTCCATCCCTTTCCTGCTATCTTTCTTCCCTAGGCCTCCTTTAATTTTTATCTCTCCATCTGTGTCAAAATACAAACACACTCACCCAACATAAGATATACATACACCGATAACACATGTACTGAGATACATATATGCACATATACACATACATGCACATTTATATAATGCACATACATGAACTTTACCCAGAATCCACATAATTAGGATCTGCAAATGAAGAAAAATGTGATAATTCTTGTCCTTGTCCATATCTCCCTCTGAATTCTCCATATCTTTTTTCCAGTTGTGAAAACTGATAAACTTTCCTTCACAATAGTGTTGAATATATTTTTGTGACAGCAAATGCTGCCTTTCAGTATTTACATTTTATATCAACTGATAAATCTTAATGGTTTTAGAAGGAAATATTTTGTTTTTTATGTAAAGACAATGTACTAATTTATCATGTCCATATTCTAATTAAGAACCTTATTGAGCACCTATCTTGGAGATATGGCATGGAGCAAGTGTGTTACAAACTAACTGCTGGAGATCGCCCATTGCCTTAAAACTGAGTAGTTCACTGAGTGATTCTGGGCAGTAAACCCTTGGATATAAGCTGATAAATTTAGAAAAGTCTCAAATAAACCAAAAGGGGTGTTTAAGCCAAGAGATATGAATTGTAACACAGGCATTCAAGATCCTTAAAAGATAAATTGTACTATATGCATAGTAAAATAAAAATCTTTGAGCTAGAGAGATAAATCAATGGTTAAGAGCACTGACTGCTCATCCCCAGAACCCAGGTTCAATTCTCAGCACCCACATGGTAGCTCATAATTTTCTATTACACCAGTTCCAGAAAATCAGAAACTCTTACATGCAAAATACCAACACACTTAAAATAAAAA
>NW_026068356.1:137520-141691 GCF_014885135.2 Alexandromys fortis
CTCTGAGCAATAATGGTGTGATTTATGAGCTCAATACCTATAATCTGAGCAGGTGGTGTCTGCTTCATCTCCTCAGGTTCTCACAGGTTACTGTCAAGGTGTTATCAAGGCTACATTCTTCTTTGGATATTCAAAACCATCTCATTGTAAGACAACTATGGTTGTTAAAAAAATAAAAACTTTTTCCTTTTTTCCCTTTTTTTTAAAAATTGGTCTCACTAAGCTTCCAAGATTGCCTTGACTTTTCAAATGTCCTGACTCAGTCACTCATGTGCCAGGGTTAGACACATAATCCACCCTGTCCAATAACTGCTTCAGTTACTGGTGGAATATGCAGGAAGGAAAACATCATGGATGTAAATGATTTCAAGACAGCTATTAATCAGCCTGGACCAGAAGTTGGCTGAATTTCAAATCTAAAGACAGAAAAGTAAGTGTTGTATTCATATATGCAATGAGTCTTTCTGAAAAAAATATATACAGATAAAAATATATACATGTATGTGATTTCTATTTTTATGAGAGGTGAGTAAATTTCTTTGTACATATGTGCCTTTTTATTATCCATTTATAGATTGGTACACACTGAGTTGATTTAAATTCTTACTATTGTGAGTAGTGTAGCCATAGACATAGTTGTGGAAGTATATGTATTTTATTTGATATACACATAGTCAGGAATACATTTAGTGGACCGCCACATGGAAGTTCACCTTGAGTATACCAGTTTGTAGTCACTCCAGCTGTATACACTTCTTTTCTTTCTGTTCTGTCTTGCCATCATTTACAGTCATTTTCATGATTTTCTAGTAAATCATTATTTGTGTGAAGTGATCTTATGTTTTCACTTTGGTTTCTATCTCAAGACCAAACTGAAAGGAATACAGAAGACACAAAACATCTTGTAACAGTCACTAACCAATTTCAGAAGAACACAGATTATGGATACTCTGGAACTTCCTTTACTTTTAATAATAGCTACTTATTTTGAAGAGATTGGATAAAGTTTATTCTTCTACTGCTATCTCCATACTGAGCATGGTGGACCAGAAAGAACAATTAAATATTTGTTCACGGTATTTAGTATACTTTTGAAAAATAAATATAAAGGTTAATGTATAGATTCTACTTACTTATCACTTATCAGATATATGATTGGCAAATGCTGTCTTCTCTGTAGCTTATCCCAACATCCTCTCTGTAGGATAATTTTTAAATGTTTCATTTGTAAAAGTTCAGTTAATCACATTGTCAGATGAATAGTTTTTTATGTCAACTATAGAATGTATAGTAGCAGTTTTACTATTCTTAGATTTTGAAATTTTTCTCTTTTTTCACATTCACATTTTATAGGTTTCAATTTTATATTTAATTCTGTGGTTGATTGTGAGCTACATTTTGGATAAAATGTGAGATTTGCTAAAAAAAAAAAAAAAAGATTTTTCCAGAGGGAAGCTGTGTTTCCCATGGGGCAGAAAACTCAGCTGTAACTTGTTGAACGATTGTTCTTCCTCTCACAGAATTGAAAGCAATTTTCTACGATGTTGTAAAGGTAAACATCATGTGATAACAGTTGGACCATCTAAGTAGGGAGGTTTGCATTTTATGCTATAGTACTGTATGTGGAGATTGTGTGATGACAATCTCAGCCCCAATTCTACTGATTTCGAGAAAGAAATATGACTTCCATGGGCCTTCCTTCACAGTGATGTCCATAGAAGTGGATTACTGTGTTCCATGACTTCAAAGTCGTCAGCATCAGACTTTCCGGCTCCAAAGTTGGGAACAAATTAAGCTGTCTTGTTTGCAGCCAGGAGGTTGTAGTTTGTTCACTTTTTTTGGAGGGCCCACAGCAAGACTGAGACTGTGACCTTTTATTTGAGAACAAACAGACTTTTTTTTTTAATGAGAAATGGAGTGTAGTGGCAATTGTCAGGATCAATACAGTTCCCAGCATACAATGAAATTTGCAAGCTATATCGGATACAAAATATTAATATCTAAGACCAACTGTCCTGTTAAGCTTCCATGCTTCCTTGACTTCTTTTATTTCACTTTTAATTAAAGACCAAAGAATCTGATGCACCAGGGCTGAAACTTGATTTCTTGTAAAAGCAGTAACTAAGGACTGTCTGGCTTTTTCTATTATGCACAAAAGAACATGGAAATTTTATCCTTTTAGTCTCCATGATTTCCCTTTACATACCATGAAAACATGAAGACAGGAGCCTTTGAATTTGTAAGACCCATGTCTCATGTGTTCAATCTGAATAAGCAGCAGTCAATGACATGAAACCATAATTTGAGCCACTGTAGCAGTAACAAAGTATGTACAAAGTTTGTCTAAGATAGAGGGCACGGCACAAATTGTTAGACATTAACGTTGGCAGTTTCTCATCTCTCATATCCTTGACCTTGATATTCAGAACTTTCTTATTCAACATACAGATTATCTCTCTGCTATGATGGCGGTGAACAGTTTACAAAAGAGATCTGAATATGCTTATTACAAATTGTTAGACATTAACGTTGGCAGTTTCTCATCTCTCATATCCTTGACCTTGATATTCAGAACTTTCTTATTCAACATACAGATTATCTCTCTGCTATGATGGCGGTGAACAGTTTACAAAAGAGATCTGAATATGCTTATTAGAAATAATTAAAAATTTTTCACATAAAATGTAGATGTATTAAATAATATAATAAATACAAAATAAATGTGAAATTCATTTACTTAAATATATGTTTACTTTTCAATAATACTCTTATCTTAATGCTAAAATTTCAATGTCAGTTAACTACTTTGCTTTGGATATCAAGCACATGAGTTGTTTTGTAGTTCCTTGATAAATGAAGCACATTTTTGAGAGATTATCTCCATGCATAGATTAGACTGACCTAGAGGTTGTACCCTAGGCTGTCCTCAAATTCGTAGTTTTGATCTTTATGTCTCTTCAGTTCTGGGATTACAGACATGAATCTCCACTAATTGCCATGATAGTTTACTTATTCATTTTTATGTTTCTTACACTTTACACAAAATATCGGGTTTATAATTGATTTCTTATATACACTTTCAGAGTTCACATGTCTAAATCCAGTCATGGTATTGATTTCTGCTATTGCTATAGATTTTCATCCATACTCAAACATTATTTTCTTAGGATGGCAACCATCTCTGATGTGTGGTCTATTGGTTTCTGTAAAATTAATACTTGACTTAACATGGTTTTACCTCTTGCTAGAGAGATTTTTCTTGTTTAGTATGTCAATAGAACCATTTTTACCCAGTTTCACTACTGATAATTTAAAGATTAATCCAGAATATGCATTTCTGGAATGAACTTTCTTGGCAGTGTTGATCTACAGTCATGATTACTTGTTCTACTCCCCTTTTGCCAAATTCAGTGTACTCGTACGGTTCCTTAAAATTGTGTGAAAGATACTTACTAGTTTATGCTGGGTTTGGTTTGAGATTAAAGCTCTCATCTCAATCTTAAATTAATGTTCCCCAGAATTTCCACAGAGTGAATTCTGGGCTGCTCTTTGAATTTCTGTTCCTTGTGTAGCCAAGAAACTGGAGCTAATTGTTCATTGTCTTCAGTATAAGAGTAAATTTAAAGATGAGAGATAATAAGCAAATTTAACTTCAGTACACACTTTCTCTACCGTTCCTATTTTCCTCTCTCCACTCTTCTTTTTTTTCTACTTTATATTATCTTATTCTAGCTTTTTTTGCTATGGTGAGATTTTTAATATATTTTATTATATACCTAGTAATGTTAATATGAGATAAATTTCCACACATTGCTGCAAAAGCAAACTGACTTAAATATATAAGGTATTTTAGCCTAAAGTTGATATTAGAACACCTCATTAATTTCTGTCTGTGAAAGCAGTATGTTAATATCTTTCAGGGATTGCTCACACTACCCATGACTGTACATTTGCCTGCTGATTGACTCCAGTCACTCGCACATACTGTCCAGACATTTCTGTATGTATTTGATTACTGCTTTGCATGGGAAACTCCAGCCTAGAGCAGCTTCTCAGAATGTATAAAGCAGGCCTTTTTGGTGAAAACTGAGCTACATCAGACAGGCAGGGGGAACAATATGGAGTCACAGACCCAAATCCTTATGTCCCTGCTGCTCTTGGTGTCTGGTGA
>NW_026068356.1:142094-144001 GCF_014885135.2 Alexandromys fortis
TCTCTCTCTCTCCCTCTCTCTCTCTCTCTTTTGCATGAAAGTTGTATGCAAAACAGCAAAGGAGAACTAAATTACCACAAACTCTGTTTCTTGAATATATAAGGTGTTTAGCTTTTTATATTTCTGGACTTCTGGTGTCAATTAGAAGACTCTATGGACTGAAGTGATGATGACTACATGCTGTACTTCATTTTGGATGCTCTAGGGAAAAGTGTTTCCTGCTTTAATAGATTCTAGAGAGCTTCATACTTCCTTACTGGTGTCCATTTCTTCTGTCTTTTCTTTAACTTTTTATTGTATTCTAGTCAGTCAAGTACCTTTCTCTGTGACCATGAGAGTGTACATTTGCATGTCTGTATATTTCTAGGTGCACATCTGACATGGTATAGATATGGAGGTTAGAGGACAGCCTGGACTTGATCTTATCTTTGTCATTTGCGTTCTGGGACTCAAATTGAGGTTTGATATCAAGCTTGCTCTCAAGTGTCTTTGACATGTGAGTCACCTTGCTGCCCTTAAAATCTTTTATTGATTTAAATTCACTGTACATAATTTTCTTAAAAGCAAGGTTTTTCCAGTATGTCATATATTTTGACCATATGTACTTAACCTTCTTCCATTTCTCCTTCCCTTTTCTGCAATCTTTTCTTCCAGAGTATCTTCTAATTTTTATCTCTCTGTCTTTCCTATTATATGTACCTCCATACCCAAACACCCATGCTCACACACTCATTCCCACACACCCACACCCACATCCACATGTATGTACACTTATACACATATATCCACATACATAGATACACATACATATCCACATACATCCACACAGGAACACACTCAAACTCATACAGATACACACACACACACACACACACACACACACACACATGGGTTTGCAGATTCTAAATATGTGGATTCTAAATATGTAAAAGAAGGAAACTGAGGAATTTGTTGCCTTTGTTTTGGGGATCACATTTTCTCAAGACTCTGTATCTGACTCCCATTTGTGGAGATAAAGACACCTTTCTGCACTCTAATGTTGGTATAATATTGTATCAGTAAATGCTGCCTTCAAGTCTTTATATTTCATATCAATTAATAAGGCTTAATTTTTAAGGGGTATATATTGTTATCCTGTTAATAAAATATTCTAACTATGTCCACATCCTGATTAAGAAACTTATCCTATTTTGAAGATATGGCATGGATTAAGTTTGTACACACTGCATAAAATTAAGGGAAATTTCCAAATACCTTAAAAAAGACTGATTCTGGTCAGTGACACCTTCAATATAGTTTGCTACATTTAGAAAAGCCTCAAATAAATGAAAAGCGGTACATAAACCCACACATATGAATTATAATATAGAAACAAAAGATCATGAAAAGGGAAACCAAAATTATACCAGAAAGGAGCTTAATTCACTCAAGGATTCAACTCAAAGATCTGAAATGGGTAAAATATTGGGTCATCATTTCAAAAACATACTCATAATGTATTGAATTAACACAATAGATACAAACAAAAAATTTATTCAGCCATGATTGTTGTAATAAAAGCAGCCACTCTGTAGTAGTGTGGAGCGGCGAGCTGTGTCCCACCACCCAGCTAGCTTTACCCGAAATAATTACATGGAAACTGTATTCTTTTAAACACTGCCTGGCCCATTAGTTCCAGCCTCTTATTGGCTAACTCTCACATCTCAATTAACCCATTTTTAATAATCTGTGTAGCTCCACGAGGTATGGCTTACCAGGAAAGATCTTAACCTGTGTCTGTGTCGGGTGGGAGAATCATGGCGACTGCCTGACTCTGCTTCTTTCTCCCAGCATTCTGTTCTGTTTACTCCACCTACCTAATTTTCTGTCCTATTAAAGGGCCAAGGCAGTTTCTTTATTTAACCAAT
>NW_026068356.1:147117-149030 GCF_014885135.2 Alexandromys fortis
ACATCATTGGTTAAAAAATATATAATGATTATAATGTCAAAGAATTCTAGCATATGATGAAGAGACAAATACTAAGAAGCATAAGATATAGAAGAGCTGAAATAACTAAAGACATGGAGATTATATTGAATAAAGCAGGAATGGGAAAAAATCATATTTAGAAAAAAAGGTAAATGAAAAAAAGGCATTTAGCTACCCAGATAGAGATCACTGGAGAATTATCTCTCCTTGTCATAGATTGTGCTTATTCTGTAAAAAAATAATACAAAATAAAGAATAAACATCATAACACCTAATGGAAAGGTCCTAAGTCAACTTCAAAGAAAAACACATGAGAATGACACCTGAACTCTCATTCAAAATCCTATAGACTGGAAAAAGATGGAACACCCTGTATATTTCAGAAATATACAGGAATAATTGAGCTAAGTTCAGCCAAATTGCATCTTAAATTGAGGGAGAAATAAAGACATTACAAGAAAATCAAAAGGTATGGCATTTCATGACCATGAAAATAACAGTTTAGAGAATATAGCTGTAATACTATTTACATAGAAATATGAAGATCATCTCAATCAGGAGAGCAGAGAAAAAATCATACTTTCAACAGAGAACTAGATGAATAATTATTATCAGGAAAGGAGATATCAGTATGTACAACACTATAAGCCAGGAACTTCAATGTGGTTGAGGGTTGGGGCAGAGGAAGATAAATCAACAGAATCCTCAACAAAATCATAGAGATTAGTAAACATTTATTAATAACTTTATGTGATCCAATTTCTCAAGAATGACACACATATTTTTAGACTAGATTGAAAATATATTCAACTGATTCTTTCATTCAACCACAACTACCTTTTAACTATATACATGTGCTGAGAGTCAAATGTTGGAAGTAAATTTTCTGACAAAATGGGGGTCCAAAATTAAGCTGGAAGAATTTTGCTTGTAGCACAAATTCCAAATGGTCTTAATTAATAAAAACTGAAAGTCAGCTATCAGAGATCAAAGGTGAAGGATAAGAGAATCTGAATGGCCAACCATTAGAGTTCTTACCTCTATCAACACTCAGATCAAATGGGTGATCCTGTCTTAACACTAACTCTTCAGATTGTATTCTCAGACTGACTGCTCATCCTGACTGCTCAAACTGACTGCTCAGATTGAATTCCTGAGCTCCTGTCTCCTCTCTTTGTATTCCTCTCTATGCCGAGCCATATCACTCCTGTCTTCACGTCCCTAGTGTTGAGGTTAAAAGCATGTGATGCCAAGTGCTGGGATCACTTTTGTGTGAGCTGTTTTTCTTTTAGACTGAATCAATTTTGTGTATCCCTGGGTGGCCTTGTATTAACAGAGATCTATCTGCCTCTGTGTTCCCAAAAGCTGGAATTAAAGGTGTGTGCCACCAATGTCTAGCCTCTGTGGTTAACAATTGTGGCTAATTCTGCACTCTGATATTCAGGCAAGCTTTAATTGTTAATGCACAAAAAATATCACCACATATGGTGGAAACTATTGCATTAGAATCTGAACAGTGCTGAATCAATGGGCCAAGACAGCCATAAAGAAAATGAGTCACCAAAAGTATATAGCAGTTCCAAATGTGTACACGTTGGCATTGGAATACAGTGTTATAAGACAAACCTAGATAGATGCTAGGAGGCCCTTTTGGTCAGATGTTGCAATCTATTATGGCCTGACAGATCTCTCAAAGCTTGGAAACATGGAGGATACCTCCCCCAACAACCCTTTCTGGTGAATGGCACTCTGTTCTCTATCTGACTTTATTTGGAGACTGTCTCTAGGCCCAAATGCCTTCATTAATCTTTATTTTCTTTCTAGGACGGGTGTAAAATATTTTTGATTTTTTATTGTACAATATTTCAAAATTATAATACAAATATTTTTTT
>NW_026068356.1:154140-170013 GCF_014885135.2 Alexandromys fortis
GTTGAAAAAAGAATATTATGTCCAATAGAAAAAAATGCATAAAATAGAAAGTTTATTTTACAATCACATTTCTAAAAGTAGACAACATAAATGTGAGACAGTGGACCATCAAAGCTATAGTCTGTTTGTTTTCAAGAATCTCTCCAAGTCTGTCTTATGCCACATTGTTGGAGTGGGCACTGTCCATATAGACACACTTGGTGTCTGCACTATATGCAGCTGCTCAACCATGTGGAAGGTGCAGATGAGATGAGGATACCTGGTTTCACTTAGCAGCAGACATTATGGTAAGAATAAAGAATACAGAAACTTTGTTTTATTCTCTGGGGCACTTTACAACATTTCACAGTAAAGAAACATGTTACAGGCTACTTAGACTATTTGAAACAGAGATCTCTACAGCAAGAGTCTTCAGTAGGGGAAGGACTGGAATGCAACTTGGGATGAATATAGCACTATCTGTTTTACATATCCCCTGGAACAGTGAACGAGCTCAGCAATGATATTCAAAGTCAGTCTACCTACAGCAAGCATTGTCTAGGATTCACCTTGACAGAATTGTCAGGGTATTTGTCACTGTCCACAGACCAAGCTAGGACTCCAAAACTTAATGCTGATTGACAGGAACTGTGGATTCTGAGGAAGGGTTACTGATTACAGGTTCAAATGCTCCCCTGCTTATGAAGGCTTCATGTGGATTCAGCATTTGCTTTGGAGTGAAGAAGAAAAAGATCTGGCTTGTTCTCAGTGATGCCTGTTGATTCTAAATTTAGGTTTCAATTGTCCTTCTTCATCCCATGATAACATTCTATTGCTCCTTCTGCTCCTGATGACATTTAGTTTAAAGATTCTTGGTAAAACCGGACTCACTGAATATAACGGACAATGAGGACTACTGAGAACTCAAGAACAATGGCACTGGGTTTTGATCCTACTGCATGTACTGGTTTGTGGGGAGCCTAGGCAGTTTGGATGTTCACCTTACTAGACCTGGAAGGAGGAGGGAGGTCCTTGGTCTTCCCACAGGGTAGGGAACCCTGGCGGAGGGAAGGGGACTTGATTGGGGGAGGGGGAGGGAAATGGAAGGCGGTGGCAGGGAGGAGGCAGAAATCTTTAATAAATAAATAAATAAATAATATTCTTAGTGGAGCCAACATCCACTCTTATTGGAACATTCTTTTTTTTTCTCAATAATATTAAATCTAATTGTTTTCTATTGTTGAGAAGTATCACAAAGCAAAAGATATTGGTTTTTGTTGTTGTTATGAGATACAAAAAAAAAAAAAAACTAATTTAGGCTAGAGAGATGGATCAGTGGATAAAAGCCCTTGATTGTCTTACAGAGGACATAGGTTCAATTCTCCACATCTATACGGCAATTCACAACCATCTTTCACAATATTTCCAGGTGAAACCAATGCCCTTTTCTCTAAACCTAGGGCAACAGTCACAAATGTGGTACACAGACATACAAGCAGTCAAAGCACATATATACATAGAATAAATACAAATATATCTTTTTAAAAAGTTTAATTCTTTATATCACCTGATGTAGAATGTCAAGGTTTAAGAGCTAGAAGAAACATTTGTATGACATACAGTAAGGATTGTTCTTGGTGTAAATTTTGTATCTCTTCTTTAGAACAGCTCTTTTAGCTTATGACCTTGTCCTTTGTATCCATGTTTCAGAATAAACATTAGAGAGTCCAAGAGTTAAGAAAGTTTAATTCTTTTCCAATATGAATCCCCTTGATCTTCTTATGTTGTCTTATTGCTATTGCTAGAACTTCAAGCACTATATTGAAGAGGTATGGAGAGAGTGGACATCCTTGTCTTGTTCCTGATTTTAGTGGGGTTACTTTAAGTTTCTTTCCATTTAATTGGATGTTGGCTGTCAGCTTGCTTTATATTGCTTTTATTAAGTTTAGAAATATTCCATTTATTCTTGATCTTTCCATGACCTTTATCATAAAGGGGTGTTGGATTTTGTCAAATGCTTTTTTGACATTTAATTAGATAATCATATTTTTCTTTCAGTTTATTTATATGGTGGATGGCATTGATAGACTTTTATATGTTGAACCATCCCTGCACTTCTGGGATGAAGTTAAACTTTTGTTATTTGAAGATTATATGGCAGTATATATAAGTGATGCCAAAAACTCAACAAGGGAACTTTGACAGCTGATAAATCACTTCAGTGATGTGGCAGCATAGAAGATTAACTCAAAAAAATCAGTAGCAATCCCAAATAAAATTAATAAGGAAACTGAGAAATAAATCAGAGAAACATCACCATTCACAATAGCCATATCACATAAAATATCTTGAGGCAACCCTAACTAAAGAAGTTAAAATACTGTTTAACAGATACTTTAAGTCTTTGAAGAAAGAAATTTAAGAAGACACCAGAAAATGAAGAGATCACTCATATTCTTGCATGGGTAGGATCAACCTGAAAACAGCCCTAATGCCCTTCAATCAAAGAATGGACAAAGAAAATGTGACATATTTACACATTAGGATTTTACTCAGAGGTTAAAAAAAGGAAGACCTCTTGAAATTTGCGAGCAAATAGATGGAAATACAAAAATATTGAGTCTGGTAACCCAGATGCAGAAAGAGGAACATGGTATGTACTCACTCATAAGTTGATAATAGTTGTAAAGCAAAGGATATTGAGGCTATAGTTCATGATCTTAGAGAAGATAAGTAACAAGGGGAGCCCTAAGAAAAACATACATAAATCCACCTGGAAAGGGGAAGTAGACAAGTTTGACTGACAAAACTGGGAGCGTGGGGCTAGGGTTAGCATGGGGAACAGAAGGGGAAGATGAGGGGAGATGGGGAGGCAGGAGGAGAACTTGAAGAAATGGGGTAGTCTAGGTAGAAGAAGGACAGAGATGACATCAAGGAAACAGATATTTCGATTGAGGGAGCCATTATGGGGTTAGCAAGAAGATTGTCAGTTGAAATTCCCAGGAATTCACAAGGATGACCCCAGCTAAAACCCTAAGCAATAGAGGAGAGGGTGTCTGAACTGGCCTTGCTCTGTAGTCAGACTAATCAATATTTTTTTCTTCTTCTTCTATAAAATATTTATTTCTGACATAACTTGTTTTTTTTTACCATTCTAAAATTTATACTTCCTCCCTTCTTCCCATTCCCCCCCCCCGCTTTTCCCCTCACCTTCTTCCTGGTTCTCTGAGAAAATCAACAAGATTAACAAGCCCCTATCAAAACTAATCAAAAGGCAGAGAGAGAAAACACATAAATTAACAAGATCAGAAATAAAAAAAAATGGGACATAACAATAGACAATGAGGAAATTCAGAGAATCATTAGTTCTTACTACAAAGGCATATATGCCACAAAGTTAGAAAATGTAAAAGAAATGGACTTGCTTTAAGATCAATACCATATACCAAAATTAAATCAAGACCAGGTGAACAATTTAAATAGACTATAAGTCATGAGGAAATAGTAAGCTGTCATAAAAAAAAAAACCTTCCAACCCAAAAAATAAAGCCCACCAGAACTTCCAAGAAGAGCTGATGCCTATACTCCTTAATATGTTTCACATAATAGAAACAGAAGAGTCATTGTCAAACTATTTTTTATGAAGATACAGTTACCCTGATACCAAAACGACACAAAGACTCAACCAAGATAGAGAATTACAAACCAATCTTGCTCATTAACATTGATGCAAAAGCTGTCAATAAAATACTGGCAAACCGAATACAAGAACAAATCAATATCTTAAATAGCACCATGGATTCTTCATCTAGTAATTGATGGAAACAGAGGCAGAGACCTGCATCAGAGCACTGGACTGGGCTCGCAAAGTCCTGTTGAAGAAAGGGAAGAGTGAGAATATGAGCAAAGAGGTCAAAACCATGATGGATACACCCAGTGAAACAGTTTACCTGAACTAATGGGAGCCCACCAACTCTAGCTGGACATAGAAGGAAACAGCAAAGGTCCAAACTAGTTCCTCTGAATGTGGGTGACAGTTGTATGGCTGTGGCAGGCTGTGGGGCCACTGGCAGTGTTACCAGAATTTAACACTTCTATGGCTTGTACTGGTTTTGTTTGGAACCTATTTTTATTAAATGGATACCTTACTCAGGCAACATATGGTAGAGAGGACCTTGAACCTTACCCAAATCAATGTTCCTTACCATTTCTGAGGAGTGGATGGGTGGTTGGGTGGGGCTGTTAGGTGGAGGGAGGGGGAAGAGAGGAGGGAATGGGAATTGGGACTGATATGTAAAATGGAAAAAGTTCGTTTTCTTTTTAAATAAATAGTAAAGTTTAATTCTTAGGGATCACAGTGCTTCTGTAACCCACATCCTTTACAGCAGTGCAGTGACAGTGCAAATAGAACTTTAAAATAATAGAATGTAACAATTACAAAAGGCCAGCAAAAGAAACCAGCTGGGATACCCCACTTAGAATACTCTAGTGAATACTCTGCAAATCCTGACTGCCATAGGGTGACACAAGAGCAAGTATCCTTTGAGCACCAAGTCAATTTTTATGAGCTTATTTGCACATTGATACATTAGCTACAGTGAAAATGGCTCAAAGCACCTGTAAAAGAAGTTTACTAGTGCTCAGGAAGCAGCCTCTTTTCCAGTTCTCAAGGATGGGGTCAGCTCCTCTCCTGTTGTGGGTTTTGGGTTCCAGGTGAGAGGGTGCACTGTTGGGGAAAAAGCTTGTAGACCTTGTTGCTTTTCATACCTCGATGTCCTGATCATTGAAATCATGAAATATAAGTAGTGTTAAGTTTCCATTTTATTTTATGGTTTCTCAGAGTGTAGCTTATGACTGTTATTAATGTTTCTACATTCATGATGGGTTTACAGCAGAGTGCTTTCAGTATTACCGTGCCAGCACGGTGTGTTTTCATTCCAGCCTCGACTTTTGACATTATGCTTACCTGGTCTCCAGCTTTGATGTGTGTGTCTCTAAGACAGAGGGCCACCATCTCCTGCAGGGCCAGCAAGAGTATCACTGAATACGACATTAGTTACATGCACTGGTACCAACAGAAACCAGGACAACACCCCAAACTCCTCATGTATGGTGCATCCAACCTAGCACCTAGGGTTCCTGCCAGGTTCAGTGGCAGTGGGTCTGGGACAGACTTCACCCTCTCCATCCATACTGTGGAGACTGATGATGATGCAGCATGTTATTCTAAGCAGAGATATGGGTCTCCTCCCACAGTGCTCTGTGAGGATTTGGAATCTGTGCTTTAGCTTGCAGGGAATTGTGATGCCCTGGCTCTGCAGTAATTTGAGGACTGTGGCTGGGACACAGGTCAGCTACGGAATGCCAGAGCTAGGAGAAGAAAATATTCTTCTCCCCTGTCCTCTTGTCACAAGTTCAGAATGCCACAGAGTTTAAGGAAGTGGCTGCCCTGCAACACAGTACACATAGAATTGCTTTGCTCAGATATTTAATATAGCTTAAATTAGATTTGTGACATTGAGATAATGTGTTGCTGGAGGTCCTTCCGCTCCTCCAGCCAATAGCCGCTGAGATACCAGCCCATTGGGGCATGGTCTCTCTCTTTAAAAAAGCGGCCACTTCCCTCCTTGCTCTCTCTTTGCTTCCTGCTCTGTTTCCAGTGACTAGACTCCTTCCTGATTGCACAGAGGGCTGTTGTCTGGGATGGTGATCTGTAAGTTTTTTCCCTTTAAATAAATACCACCCTATTAATCATAATTCCAAACTGGTGTGGGATTGTTTGTGACTTATGCCTTCAAAAATGTCTCTGGAGACTTTTGTGGCCACACCACCTGATGGTATTTTGCAGTTGTTCTGATATTCTTGCGACCACAGCCCTAAATAAATACATGATGCTCTCTTGAGAATTGTTACTTCACCCACATATACTTCCTCTTTTTGATTAAACTATTGAAAGGGCTGCATAATAAACAAGTAGCATACAGTTGCAATTGCTGCTTTTGCTCTGCATCCCTTGTGTCCTGGTTTATTCAAGACCCTTACCCAGGGACCCTGAAGCTCCAGACATCGATAGTGCTCCAGGGCTAAACAAAACCTCCTGGGGCTGCTGCCCACTGAAGTTTAGTGTCTGAGCTGGGTCTTTCCCCACACATCTCCACTATGTGATTTTTCGAAAGCTTATTCATAAAAACGGTGAAGCTGTGAAACAGATTTCTTAAACTAATATGTGTGTTTGTCTGACCATGGATCCTTTACAAATTTTTTCAACCTTCTTTCTTAATAAATATCCCATTGTTACTATTTGTAAAGCACACTTTTTAGGTTCAATAGATTGGCTAGATAATCATTTAAAATATACAGGAAATATTCCTCAGTTGCTCAAAATAAGATATTGAATATTGAAGACTGTTAGTTTTCTTGCAGACACAAGTTGACATCTCAATCCTAATGTCAACTTTCCACTTATATTTGCTTAAGATTTCAAATGTGCCTCTTCAACAGATTGCACAAGCAAACCTCCTGCAACTGATTTACTGCTTAGTTTCTGATAAGTATTTCTGTGTCCATCACAGATGCTAATCTACAGTCTTAGACTACTTAGCTCTTCTTTGTTCTTATCCAATATTCACATCTTTCTTTTTAATACATTACCTTCCTTCAATTTTTACTATCTTTATAGGTGGAGGGACATAATATCTTAGCATATATCCTGAGCTGAACTGGAAATCACAACATCACGTATCATCACACTAAAATTGTAACCCATGAGCCTATTCACCCTGACTGACAAATTACTTGACACCACACCTGGGATCTATTTTATATTCTAGTTGTTCTCCCATTACAGGTACAGGAACTCTGGAGATTTAAGAGTGCAAGTCACTATCATAGAAACTTTACTTCAAAGAAACTCCCCACCTACTCATAAACCTTCTTTAGACCTTTATATCCTTTCCATGCAGAGTGAGAAAGCTCAACAAAATGAACCTTAGAAACATCTTCTGATGAACATCTTTGAGTTTTTCAAGATTACAGTCTTATCTCAGAATAGTGAAACTGTATTGTCTGACTTTCCTAGTGCTGCACAAGAAGTTATCACAAACTCAGTGACTTATGAGATCAACACTTAAAATCTGGGAGGTCCTCCTCTCAGTCTCTCATAGGTTAACCAAGATATTGTCAAGTCTGCATTCTATTCTGGATACTCAAAAGTTGGGGGGGTCTGGAATTTTATTGTCCATCATAAGACTCTACGGACAGAAGTAAAGATGGTTTAGAAGCTCTAGGAAAAATGTTACTTCTCTTTTACTGAATTCTGTGGTGCTTTCTAATACCCTTACTACAATTGGAACTCCAACATGTCATAGCTAAATGCGCATGAAACCTGAGAGGGCTTGCAAAGGAATTCTGGACACTAAAAAACAACATTTAGCCACACTTTTTTCAGATGGGATCTGTTTACTGGTGGCATGCTGCAGCTCCATTAAGACAATACTTCCTGATTCAGAGGCTGCAGAAAAAAAAATGAAACCAAAAAAAAAAAATGTAGCTTCAAAATGGCTGCTTCCTGGGCCATGCAAGAACTCTGGCTCTTTCAGGAGACCAAGCATTTAAATGAGGCTTAAGAGCAACATGTTGCAAACTGCATAATAGTGTGACATAGACCCACTGCATTCTTGGAACTGAGTCAATGTACACGATTTGCAGACAATGAACATGTCTCTGTCATGCTCAACTGGGTGGAACCAAAAGGTGAAGCAGATGTAGTATTAGTCATGCTGCAGTTTTGCATTTTAAAAGCTCTCTAGAACAGAAAAGGATTTCAGATACAATAGGACAGATTCAGACATAGAAGATCTTTAAACAAGACTCATTATGTTTAAAACATGTACATAGACTTTGGAGAAAAAGGAGAAAGAGTAACTAGAATGTAAATGTAATATAAAAGATTACAATCATAGATTAAAGGAGTAAAGATAATAAAATAAATATTAAACTCATAGAAAAAGTAATTAAATAAAAAAATAAGCCATGTATAGACGTAACACCCACAGAGAGTCTGGATTATGTCACTCATTGTGTTTTCATTGAATTTTTTGACTGTGAATGGGCTAATTACAGAAAGACATTTCATTGTATGGGCTCTAAACTAAAACAGCCTAAGTATCTTAAATGAATTATGCCTTCAAAATTTGAGTCTAAGAATATGTTGCTTTGGAAAAGATGTTCTTCTTTTGTTTCCACAGAGGATGAGAACCTGTGGAATCCCTCCAGACTAATGTGTTTTATGGACCAAGTCCCCATAAAAGATCAACATAAACACCCCCAAAAATTACTTCGCCCAACATAAAGCATAAAGCAGTTTGGAGAGAACTATGTCCAAATTCCCTAAATGAGTTTGCTTATATTTAAAAGAGGAGATGCTATAGGATCTTTGTTTACTGATACAATTTTAAGATCAAATTTGTTATATGTATATTTCTGCTCTTGATTAATGTATTGTGGTTGTGTTGATCATTTAAAAATATAACAGATAATTAAAAAATACAGCTTAATAGATAATCATCTATAATAGTCAAACTTGTAGTCTTGTTAGTTAAGATATGTGTGTGTGTGTGTGTGTGTGTGTGTGTGTGTGTGTGTATCAGTTAGATAGGTATTCTTCAAATCTTTCAGAGACCTTCAGAACATGGCATTCTGTAGGTCCATATTTCTATATGGTGTGGCAGCCAGGCTCTGAAGCCATAGGCCCCCACCTGAGGTGGTCATCTAGCCCTGCAGACAAGCTGTCACTGCCCTAACAAAACCCAGGATGGTGCTCCTCCTTTCTCTTTTGTTAAAAATGTAGATCACCTGGGTAGAGGTGTTTGCTAAAGCTGATGACTAAGTTGTAGGTATTTCCCTAGCCCCACATCCCTTGGAAAGAGAATATCAATGAGGTATCCACCTTGGGTTACCTGTGGATAAAAGATGTTTTGTATAATAAATGCGGGTAGATCTTGAGGATGGGGAGAAGCCTGAGATGCCCTTCCATGATGATGGTATGAACTGTGTCTGGTTATTTCTCATGTCTCTGTACTGGTCCAGAGAGGGAAAGATAGTCTCTATTTGGAGTATTCAGTCCCTGACAGCATTCAAAATGCTTTAAGAACTGAACACTTTTCATGACAATGAGACATATCTGCTCCACACAGCAGCAATCTACTTCAAGAGGATGATAGGCACCAATGATGCTCCTTATAGTGTTGATTAGCCAGCTTGGCAGAAAACTGCTTTTGCCTGGACTGCTTGATGAACTTGACATGCAATAACCACAGAGAAATGACTGCTGAACTTGCCCAAAGGTGAGGCAATCCTTTGGAGTTCCTGCTTCAAGAAAGAGTCTTCTAGAGTTTCTGCAGGACACAGAAGAAAGTTACTGATAAACTGGCAATATAGGCAGGAGTTATCTTTGAAATTTTTTGTTTCATGGAAAAGTATGCTGGATACTATGGGCCTGTAAGCTGAATATGGATACCCCGAAATTAAAGAAGAAGTTTGGGTAATTTGAAGGCAGCAAGATGTCTCTGTCAAGAGTTTTGGAAGTTGCTTACAATGCATTTCCTGTTTATTTAGATCATATTCTATCCTTCTGGAATCTTTGATGGAATTGAAGGATATATAGTTATAGTCATAGTTATTCTTAGTTATGATAGAAGATAGAGCAGATATAAATATTATAACTGTAATTCTTGCTTGATATCTGTTTTGTTATATGTAATTTTACTGTGTTAAAGTTAAAAACTTCCTTATCACTTTGACAAAAAAGCAAAGATGGTGTGTGTCTTTCTGTCGCTTTTATTAGTTAATGAATAAAAAAGCTGTTTCAGCCTGTGGCTTAGGAGAATAGAGCTAGGTGGGAAAAATCTAAACTGAATGCTAGGAGGAAGAATGTGGAGTCAGTTAGATGCCATGTAGCTGTAACATTAGGGCCAGGCTCATTGGGGTTTCTCTCCCACCCAGTCCCCCAGCCCTTTAGTCCCAGAGAAAATTACACAGAGATCTCCATAAGTTATAAAACTGATTAGCCCGTTAGCTCAGTCTTCTCATTAGCTCTTATAGCTTATATTAACTCATTGTTCTTATCTATGTTAGTCACATGGCTCAGTACCTTTCTCAGCTGGGCAGTTTACATGTTGCTTCTTCAGTGGTCTGGGCTGGACTGGGAGGAATGGGCTTCCTCCTTTCTAGGATTCTCCTGTTCTTATTGCCCCGCCTCTACTTCCTGTCTGGTTGACCTGCCTATACTTCGTTCCTGGCCAATTAGCACTTTATTAAAATACATAATTGACAGAATAAAGACAATTTTCCCACACCATGTCTCCACCAGAAGGGAAAAATATGAGCTGCCAACTGGAACCTTTCCACGAGCCTCATGGTAAAATATAAAATAATAGAATAATAGCCCTATTCTCCTAAATGTAATATGCAAGTACTTACTAGGAATATGCTATAGTAATTGGCCAAGAAGTGTTTTAAATAATACAGTTTCTGTGTGGTTATTTCAGAGCTGAGCAGCCAGGAACAAAGAAGTGGCCTCCATATAACAATGTCCATTGCTTCTGTTCCCCCCCTTTCCATAAATTATTTTACTCTTTATTACATTTTACTTAAGTAGTCTTTTCTGGGTCCTTGTGAGTGTTCATTTGCTTGTGTGTATTGTGGGAATTTTTCTAGGTACATATTTTACATAGCATATTTGTGATATCAGTGAACATTTTCACATGATTGATTCTTTGTCATTTGGGTCTGGGAATCAAGGTCAGATATGACATCAGGATTGGTTGCAACGGTCTTTGCCATTTCAAGCATCTTTCTGCCCCTTAAAATCTTAAATTGAAATAAATTCATTGTACTCAATTTTATTTTTTTCAAAAAAACCATCTTTTCTCATTTTTCATACCCACCCTAGATCTCACTGTCTCCCTTCTCCTGCTCTTCAGAAATCCCCACACCTCAACACCCCCATCCAATTCTCAGAGATAATAAGGGTAACAACGGGTAGTCAACATACTCTGACACATTACTTTGTGACAGAACCAAGGCTTCCCCTCCTATATTTAGAATGAGCAAAGAATCCCTCCAAAAAGAATGGGCTCCAAAAACCACTTCAAATAATAGGGGTAAATGCTCATCCCACAGCTAGTGTTCCCACAGACTGCCCAAGCCACACAAAAGTCACCAAAATTTGAGGGCCTAGTTTGGTCCTATGCAGGTTTCACTGCTATCAGTCCAGAGTCAGTGAGCTCCCACTAGCTCAGGTCAGCTGTTTGTGTGGGTATCACCATTATGTTCTTGAGCCCTTTACTGATACTATTGTTTTTCTCTCTGACAAGTGTCTGGAATTTTGGTTCAGTATTTAGCTGTTGATCTCTGCATTTGCTTCTCTCCATTGCTGGATGAATGTAATGACAATAGTCATTAATCTGAATGCAGGGGCAGAGCAGTTTAGGCAATCTCCTAACTCTTACTTAGGGTCTTAACTGGGGTTATCCTTGTGGATTCCTGGGAATTTTCCTACTGCCAGGATTCATGCTAGGCCCCCAATGGCTTCCACAATCATGACCTCTTTTTACTTGCTCTCCCTCTCTGTCCTTCCACCATCTTGACCAACCCATTCCCCATGTTCTCCTCCTACATTCCCTTCTCCCCTCCTCCTTGGCCCTCCCTTCACCCATGCTCCATGCTCCCACCTTTTGCAGGAAGTCTTCTCTATTTTGCCTTTCCAGACAGATCAATGTATATCTCTCTTAGGGTTCTCCTTGTTACCTAGCTTCTATAGGTCGTGGACTATAGGCTGGTTATCCTTTGCTTTACACCTAATGTCCACTTATGAGTGAATACATACCATGTTTGTCTTTGTCCAATCTTTGGTTGAGGATCTTCTAGGTTGTTTCCAGGCAATGCCTATTATGAATAATGCTGCTATAAAAGCAGTTGAGCAAATGTCCTTGTAATATGATTGTGCATTCTTTGGCTATATACCTAAGAGTGGTATTGCTGGGTCTTAAGGTAGATCAATTCCCAATTTTCTGAGAACCAACCATACTGATTTCCAAGGAGCTGTATGAGTTTTACCTTTAACCTGCAATGGAGGACTGTTCCCCTAACTCTGAATCCTCTCCTTGATTAGCGATCATTGGTGTTTTTGACCTTAGCAATTCTGAATGGTATAAGATGGTATCCCAGAGTTGTTTTGATTTTCATCTCTTTAATGGCTAAGAATATTGAGCAATTCCTAAGTGTCTTTCTGCCATTTGATATTCTCTACTGAAAATTTTCTGTTTAGATCTGTACCCCTTTTTCTAATTGGATTATTTGGTATTTTGATGTCTAATTTTATGAGCTCTACTTTGTAGATCAGTGCTCTTTCTGATGTGTGGTTAGTGAGGATCTGAACCCATTCAGTTTACTGATTTTTTTCCTTAATGATCTTATCATTTGCATTACACAAGCTTCCATTTCAGGAGGTGGCATTTATTATTTGTTATTCTCTGTGTCTGTACTACTGGTATTATATTTAGGAAGTGGTTTTCTGTGCCCAATTTTCTGTCTTGCTAAAAACTATTAGATTATGTCCCTGAAGCTATTCACCAAGGTCTATTTGCTTATTTACCAATTCTTTCTACTGAGACTGGCTACTAAGGTACAGCTACAGGAGTATCAAAAGCCAGCAATAAACAGCTTCCACTGTCTCATCTAATTAACATGCCAAGTAAGATTAACAACCTCATTTTACCACCAGGTTTCTACTCTTATAATCTGTAGTTTTCCTATGTTCTGTCTGTCTCTCTACCTAGATGAAGTCCTTTTATTTTCTCCAGGACAAATACTAATCCCCCTTTCCCTGGTTCAATATCCCTTTATCCCCTTCTTCTATCTCTTGTCTTTTATGTTGTTCCCTGACCTATGTCCCTCTTGGGTAACTATATCTCCTTTGTACAGAGAACTTGGTATTGGGAATCCTGAGCTTATACTTTTCCTTTGACACACAAAAAAAAGATATCACCGTAAGACTCAATAAAGAAGAAGAAAGAATATGCTGAATTGTTTTTGAAAATAATTTTAGCAAAGACACATCATTTGTTAATTTTTTTCACTACAATGTCAAAGAATTCTATCATATGATGAAGAGAACAATACAAAGAATCATAACATATAGAAGATCTGATAAAAAATAAATATCTAGGAAAGATATTGAGTGAATGAGAACAGAAAAATTCAAATATACAAATTATTGGAAATTATAAAAGGATATTTAGTTACTTTTTCAAAATATATAGCACCAAAGATGAGCATTTTCATGTTATAGATTGTGCTTACTATGTAAAAAATAACACAAAGTAAAGAATCAGTGATAAGAGATATAATTGAAAAATACTGTTACAACTCCAAAGGCAAACAAGTCAGAATGACATCTGAGCTCTCATTTGAAACTTTAAAGACCAGAAAAAAATTAACAATATATTTCAGAAGTTGATGATTATGTAACTTCCAAATAAATTAGCTATGTCCAGCAAAATTGTATTTTCAACTGAAGGAGCAATAAGAGCATTATAAAAAAATCAAAAAACTTAGGCATTTAATGACCATGAAGACAGCACTACAGAAGGTAGTATAAATTACTATACATATAGAAAAAGAGAGTTTCAGTCATGAGAATAATGGAAAAATGTGTTTGTCATGAGAGGAATAGGTGAACAATGACTATCAAGTAAGGAGTATAGTACGTCTAAGACTTTAAGAGAAGAAACTCAAACGTAGTTGTGGTGTAGGAAATATTAAGCACCTCATCATCATAACTCTGGGTTTCCTACTTTATAAGCTGCCGTTTTCCTATGTGCTGCATCTGCCTGTCTATCCAAATGTAGTCCAGTGACCCTTAAGGACAAATATTCCTGTTCCCTTTCCCTGGTTACATTCACCTTCTCCCTCTTAGACATTGTTGTACATGCTTTATTATAAAGCTGTGTTTCCACAGATGAAAAGATATGAATTAGGAGTTTATGATAGGATCATTTTGTTTAAAGAAAATTATTTAATGGTCCTTCCACGGACCACATCCATTATATTTCCCCTCACTCTGTAATGAAGTGAGCTGTCTCACTTAAGTTTTCTTCCAGACAGATGTTTCCATCATGTTCACAGGTCATTCATACTCTTTGCTGCTGTTTCTGCCCCGTTGTCCTCATGGTCGTGTGGACAATAGACAGCAAGGAAATAGGTAACCACCAGATAGAATGGACATAGAGGGTAAGAATTTTCCTGATAAAATACAGAGGGAAATTTCAGCACAGTGCTTGGTTCTTTAGATTTAAACTTATTCAAAACGACCAGAAATTATTGAATTAAAATGCATGAGAAATGAATGGCCACCATGATATATGAAATATGTCCCATGTATTATATACAGCTATATAATATATGTCATTCAAAGCTTCCCATCATCCTTCCAAATACAGATATCATTTTAAGCCACAATGACTTATCATTTGTTAAGGTAAGTCTTAACAAATAAGAAAACCTTAATGAAACTGAGATATTACAGGGAAAAATTACAGGGCCAAAATAATAAATTGGAAACTTCCCTGTAGCCATTTGAATTACCATTGGCTTACTGAAGAAGTCAGGGTGAAAAACAAACAGCACGACTCAACCAGAGGCATGAGTATGCACCCTCCCAGCTGGAGGAGAGTGCACCACACCTCCAGCTCCTGCCTGCAGGGGCTCCTTGGCTCCATACAACCCTCCCCTCCCCCTCCAAGTACGCCCTTTTGTCTGTGGGGTCCTTCGAAGGTCAAGAGTTCTCTCCCTGTGCTGAAGACAACCTTTCAGACTGGTGAATGGCTACTATCCCGGGCGAAGCAGAACAAATGGGGAAGGAGAACTGGGCCCCTCCAGCTTCTGCTGCAGGATCCTCTTTGTTCCATACATCCAAGCCCCCACGCACAGGCCTGCCCTAGTTTCTGGGAGGTCCTTGGCCCAGGAACAGTTCCTGTTCCTGCACTGAGGCTACTCACCCAGAGGAGTGAGTGTGCATTCGCCCAGCTAGAGGGGGGTGCACCACACCTCCAGCTCCTGCTGCAGGGGCGCCTTGGCTCTGTACAACTCTCCCCTTCCCCGCCCAAGTTCGCCCTTTTGTCTGTGGGGTCCTTGGATTTCCAAGAGTCCTGTCCCTGTGCTGAGGACAACCTATCAGACTGGTGTTGCGGGAGGTCCTTCCGCCCCTCCAACCAATAGTTGCTGTGATACCAGCCCATTGGGGCGTGGCCGCTATCCCTTTAAAAATAAAAGCGGCTATTTCCTCTGCTCACTCTCTTCACTTCCTGCTCCGCCGGAGACTAGACTCCCTTCCTGGTTGTGCAGATGGCTGTTGCCTGGGATGGCTGTTGTCTGTAAGTTTTTTCCCCTTTAAATAAATAACACCCTATAAATCATAACTCCAAACTGGTGTGGCCTTGTTCATGACTTACGCCTTCATCTGGCGCCCGAACGTTTGGCTTTTAGGACCTCTCCTTCCCCTGCTCGAGTTCGGATTGGCACAAGCCCTCCCTTCCTTAGCCGTGGCCTGTGCCTTGTGGTGGCCGTGTGGCCTGTGCCTTGCGGCGGCCGTGTGGCCTGTGCCTTGTGGCAGCCTTGTAGCCTGTGCCTTGTGCGTGGAGCCAGCAGTTTAATATAAATTATCACGCACTGGCTTTTCTTGCTACAGTTCTTTATATTTTTTTAGACACCTCAGATTGACTTCAAGTCCCCACGCACCCTATCATCTGCTTCCCCACGTGGATTTAAACTCCACAGGCCCTCGTAGTCTCTGCCTGCGTGGTTTACTCTTTTCTGAGTCGTTTTTAAATCTCC
>NW_026068356.1:175575-196669 GCF_014885135.2 Alexandromys fortis
CTAATCCAGAAGAAGTAGAAAAAACTGACATCATGAAAGCGATAGAGTCCCTTAAAGAGGATATTAAAAACTCCCTTAAAGAAATAGATGAGAATTACAAAAAGAATGAAGAAATGAGTAAATTCATAAAAGATACCCTAAGAAACCAAGAAAAAACAATCAAATAGATAATGGAAACAGTTGAAGACTTGAAAACTGAAATGGAGGCAATAAAGAAAACACAAAGGGCCAGCTGGGTATGAAAAATCTAGGTAAATGAACAGAGATGACAGAGACAAGCATAACCAACAGAATACAAGAGATAGAAGAAAGAATCTCAGATGCTGAAGACACCATAGAGAAAATAAATGCACTGATCAAAGAAAACAGCAAATACAAAAAATTCTCATCATAAAACATCCAGGAAATCTGGGACACAATAAAAAAGACCAAACCTAAGAATAATAGGGGTAAAAGAAGAAGAATTACAGCTCAATGGTCCAGAAAATATATTCAACTAAATTAGAGAAGAAAACTTTCCCAACCTATAGAAGGATATTCCTATGAAGAATCACCAAATAGACTAGATAAAAAATCCCCCTGCCATATAATAATCAAAGCACAAAACATACAGTATAAAGAAAGAATATTAAGAGCTGCAAAGAAAAAAGGTCAAGTAATTTATAAAGGTAAACCAATCAGACTTACAGCTGACTTTTCTATGGAAACTATAAAAGCCAGAAGGTCTTGGATAGATGTGCTGCAGAAAAGAAGAGACCAGGGATGCAAACCCAGACTTCTTTACACAGCCAAGCTTTCTCATTCACCATCAGTGGAGAAAACAGAATATTCCAGGATAAAAACAAATTTAAACAATATGTCGCCACAAATCCAGCCTTACAGAAAGTAATAGAAGGAAAATCACAAACCAAGGAATCCAACATTGCCAACACTGCCTACAATAACTCAGACATCTAGTGACTCTTCACCAGCATACCTCAAAGAAAGGAAACACACAAACTCTACTACCAAAAGAAAATAACCGAAGTTAACAACCACTGGTCATTATTATCACTTAATATCAATGAACTCAATTAACATATAAAAAGGCACAGGCTAAGAGATTGGATACAAAATCAGGATCCAACATTCTGCTGTTTATAAGAAACACACCTCAACCACAAAGACAGACATCTGCTCAGAGTAAACGGATGGGAAAAGATTTTTCAATCAAACAAACCTAAGAAACAAGTGGGTGTGGCTATACTAATTTCTAACAAAATTGACTTCAAACTAAAATCAATCAGAAGGGATAGAGATGGACACTTTATACTCATAACAGGAACAATCAATCAGAATGAAGTCTCAATCCTGAATATCTATACCCCTAATATAAAAGCACAAGCTTATGTGATGTGGGAGTGTCATATATAAATCTGTTGATTTCATTGGTTAATTAATAAAGAAACCTTGTCCTGATAGGTTAGAACATAGGTGGGTGAAATAAACAAAACAGAATGCTGGGAAGAAGGGAAGTTAGGCAGTTGCCATGCCTCTCCTCTCTAAGGCAGACATGATGAAGCTCCAGCACAAGATGGACGTACACTAGAATCTTCCTGATGGGAAACCAACTCATGGTGCTACACATACACATTAATGGAGGTGAGTTGATAAGGATGTGAGAGTTGACAAGTAGGAGGCTAGAGCTAATGGGCCATGCAGTGTTTATATGAATACAGTTTGTGTATTGTTATTTCGGGGTATAAGTTAGCCAAGCGGTCGGGAGCTGGGCGGCAGGAATGCAGCCCACAGATCCTTCTACATTTATGTAAAAGAAATATTACTAGATCTGAAGGCAGACATCAAACCCCCCACACTAATAGTAGGAGATATTAACACTCCTCTCTCACCAATGGACAGGTCAACCAGACAGAAACCTAACAGAGAAATAAGAGATTTAATAGAGGTAATGAATCAAATGGACTTAACAGACATCTATAGAACATTCCACCCAAATAGGAAAGATTTCTTCTCAGCATCTGACAGAACCTTCTTGAAAATTGACCACATGCTCGGTAACAAAGCAAGCTTCCATAGATACAAAAAAAAATATTAGTAACCACCTGTATCTTATTGGATCACCATGGAATAAAGTTAGAATTTAACAATAATTCTACCCCCAGAAAGCCTACAAACTCATAGAAACTGAACAGTCAACTACTGAACCACCCCTGGTCAGGGAAGAAATAAAGAAATTAAGATCTTCCTTGAATTCAATGAAAATAAAGACACAACAAACCCAAAGCTATGGGACACTATGAAAGCGGTGCTAAGAGGAAAGTTCATAGCTCTAAGTGCCCACATGAAAAAAAAAAAAAAAACAGAGAAATCTCTCATTGGAGACTAAACAGCACAGCTGAAAGCTCTAGAAAACAAAAAAGGAGACTCACTCAAGAGGAATAAAAGTCTGGAAATAATAAAACTGAGGGCTAGAATCAACAAAATAGAAACACAGAAAACAATCCAAAGAATCAATGAAACAAAGAGCTGGTTCTTTGAGAAAGTCAACAAGATTGACAAACCTTTATCCAAACTAATCAAAAGCCAGAGAAGGAACATGCAAATTAATAAGATCAGAAATGAAAAGGGGGACATAACAAGAGACACTGAGGAAATTCAGAGAATCATTAGGTCTTACTACAAAAGCTTATATGCCACAAAGTAGGAAAATGTAAAAGAAATAGACTTGTTTTTAGATAAGTACCACTTACCAAAATTAAATTAAGACCAGGTGAAAAATTTAAATAGAAATATGTCATGAGGAAATAAAAGCGGTCATAAAAACCCAGCCAACCAAAAAAAGTTCAGTACCTGATTGTTTTAATGCAGAATTTTATCAGAACTTTCAAGAAGAGCTGATACCTATACTCCTTAATTTGTTTCAAGTAATCAAAGGAAATCTACCTAGACAGTTGGGGTACAAGCACAGTTCTACTGCTGTCTGGTACAATAGAATACATATAAAGTTTAATCAAAAAGATAAATATAGAAATACAGAAAATGATTCACCTAATATGTACTCAAATTTTTGGACTCAAAATTCATAAAACACTCAGGATACAATGGACATAAGAGGTCAGATATGCCCTGATAGGACAGAAGATGGTATTTTTCAGTATGCCACTGTTATCTTTGGATTCAAACTGAAAACCACCACAGAAACTTTAGAATTAAATTGCATGATGAACAACAGATGCAATAGACATGGAAAATAAATCTCATTGGCATAAAAACCCTGACAATTCTTGCAAATAAAATCTCAGATCAAATTGAGAGGAGTGTTCACTTTAACCACATCAGTTTCAATTTATAGGTGAAAGTTTGCTCTCCTCTTGTCCAAAATTAGTTGCTACAAATCAACACGAAGTGCTTAAGAAATAGAAATGTTCAGGAGTGCATGAGGAACTTGGGAGAGGGTTGTAGGGGAGGGGAGATGCAGGGAAGGGAATAGAGTAAAAACGTAGAACTCAATACAAATCAATAAAAAATCATTAAATTAATTTTAGTTTGAGTTTAGGTTAGAGTTTCTAATAATTTTTTCCTGAAATGGTCTTAAATATACTTCTTCCTTCCCTTTGTATACTATATGTTTATGCAAGGTGACAGTCTCAGGACTGATGATAATAAAATTAAATTATTAATCAACTCTGAGATGTATAAGACACTATGTCTGCAGAATCAAATTTTCAGCCAATATTTAATTATTTATATAAAAACATGCATATGTATCTCATTAGTAACTAATTAGTGGGCAATTTTTATCTTAGTAAATGGCAAATAACATATATAGCAAATAAATCAATTTCTTTATATTATTATAAAAAAGATGGAGAAATGCTATTTTCTTCTCCATCAATTCAAAACCTCACCTAAACTCATAAAATCCATGAAGGGATTGTGGGTAGAAAGGTCATTCCTGAGTATAACAAAAAATATATTCCTGAGCATAACAAAAATAAAAATATATGTCACAGTAAGTGGCATCTGCAGCCATGTTTGCAGCTTCTGCTGGAACACTTGACTTCCACAGCTGGTAGCACTTTCTTTCTACAAAGTCAACTCTTCATCTGCTTTCAATATTGGAGCTTGTTTTCATGGATGTTAGTTACACAAAAACTTATTTTTTGTCACACCGTCTTTATCAAAAACATTGAAAAATTCCGCAAACAGTGTATAGACAGCTGATGGCTCACATGGTTCTGCGAATGATGTGGAGACACAGGAGGATCTCCAGACAGAATTATGAGGGGAAACTGAAGGGTTCTTAGAGGAAGTCTTTAGTAAGGTGGAACAAATGTATTGGGACATTGAGGAGAGATTTTTCTGAGACAACATGGGATCCCTCCTTATGGGGTATTTATAAGGCAAATTTATCCTTAAAGAGAATTCTGGGGAGGTGGTGAAGGAGTTGAATAAACATGGGTCAATGAGCAGCTGATCTGCACACAGCTGTCCTAGGTTAAATGACCTCAGAAAAACATGATGACTCCAGTACAAAATGGGAGAGTGTACAGGAGATGCTTCTGGAACATCTTGAGAGAGCCACTAAAGAAGCTGTGTGGGTGTCGGCTCTAAAAACATAGATAAATACATCCATCTCTGGAACTGCATTGCTGATCCAGAGACCAGGGGCAACAGAGGTCGTGAAGCATAAGAGAATGTCAGATATTGGCAATTCTGAAATAAACCATTTTTATTGTGTGTATGGTAGAGTATATTGTAGTTGATTGACAAGTCAGTTCACAACAGGCTTTAAAAACATAATCAAAGACAAATATGGGATTCTGAGTTAAATTTGAGTGACATAGTAAATCAAAATAAAACAAAAATAAAGATTATAAGTAATTAAATATCACTGTAATTATACTGAGTGGAAACCTAGTTCAATCCAGAAAACTACTTCTCAAATCTGAATTGAGTAAAGAGTATGTGCTTACTCTCTTACTCTTACTCAAAGTAATTCTAAAATCTAAATCACAGAAAAAAGGCCAGAAGCACAAATAAAAGAGATATAAATAGTAAATGAAGAAATTAAATTATGAACATTTATACATAATGCATTCTTATAATTAAAAGACTCTCAAAACTCCACCACAAAACTCTAAGACCTTAAAATACTCACAGCAAAGAACAGGATACAAAGTCAACATTTAATAATCTTTACCTTTTCTGTGTCATAGTTACAAATTATTAAAAAACAAATTAAGGAAATTTCATTCACAACCTAAAAGCAAAATACCTAATAGTTTAAGCAAGGAAGATAAAGATGCCTACAGTGGAGTCACTTGGACATTCAATAAGTTGAAGAAGAAAGCGGATGAAAAGACCTACACTCATTATTAGAGCAATTCATATAGGTACCAGTGTGTTCCAAAATGAATTTCCCATCAATACTCCCAGGGCCATTGCTTAAAGAGATGTAAAAACAAGTGAAAATAATTTCACTAACATCAATTGATGCACGTAGTCCATAATTAGTTATGCAATCAGTTACTCATCTCAAGCTCTGAATTCTTTCACTTCATTGAAAGAATGAAGCACTGTTTGTCCATCACTACAAGAAAATGACATACTGTGCTTAACATAGGCTCTGTTGTGGAGGTTGTTCTCTGTGGGACTAAGACCCTGTGTGTGTCTGTGGTGTGGCAGCACAGTAGGACAGGGGTGTGTGGCATAAAAATAAGAATCTTAAGGAGAGGAAAGAGGAAAAGATCATAGACACACAGTTCTCCCCATGAGCACAGTGTTAGTCCCTCAAACCCTCCCAGTGTCCATGTATTCACATACATTTCACCACTGAAATAGCAGCCTGGAGACCAAGGCTTTATCACATGGGCATTCTGTGGACAATCAAGTTGCCATATACTGCAGTCCTTGATTGGGGAACACTAAGCTTCACTCAATTCCTAGAATTAAAAGGATACTATGTGAGGATGTCATGGTCTTAACATTTCTCACTGACAAATACTGGGAAGCAGAAACTCTGTTTCCTCTCTTTGTGTACAATATCATTCCATTTTCAGTGCCTCTAGTTCAGGTGCCATTGAGAAGACAAATACTCACTATGAAAGAGCCTTACTGCTCAACTAACCTGGGGTTTGTCTTAAAGGCTGTGGTCCAGTGTGGAATTGATTGTGAGAGTCCAGAGTGCCGTAAAGGCCAGCATCATTAACCCCCTTTGGTTTCAGAACAAGGACATGGCCAGTATTTCTGTTGTTCTCTTCATAGAACAAAGCTGGGTCCCGTAAGTTTTATGCTTATTGTGAGGAAATATGGATTCTGAGGTAATGCTACTATTTAGAGGGTAAAATGTTCCTCTGTTTGTGAAGGTTTTATGTGGACTCAGCATTGGCTTTGGAGTGAAAAGATGGAGAGACCTGCCCTAACCTCAGTGAGGCCTGTTCATTGAGATCAAACAGAGTAGTGACAGTGCACTGCCCAGATGGAACCTAAACTAAAAGTACAGGTTGACTCCACAGGGCGAGCCACAAAATCACCTGGGATACAATAAAATACACTTGGGAGTTCTTTATCAATCGTAACTGCCATAGGGTGACACAAGAGAAGGTATCCTTGGAGCACCAACTCAAGTCTTTATATGCTGATTTGCATATTGAGACAATCGCCACAGTGCAGATTGCTCAGAGTGTCTTTATAAGCAGCTTGTCAGTCCCCAAAAAGCAGCCTCTAGTCACGGTCTCAGAGATGGGTTCAGCTGTTATCCAGCTGTGCTTACTGTGTTTCTGGGTTCTAGGCGAGAGGGTACAGTGTTGTAAACATGCCTTGCAGCCCTTGTTATTTTCCATGCTTTAGTGTCCTTACCATCAAAATTATGGCATTTAATTAGTGTTGTTCCCATTTTATTTTATAGATTGTCAGAGTATAGTTCATTATTACTGTTATCCATCCTATATATATGGTAGTTTTACACTTGGGTGCTTTTAGTACATCTGTAACAGTCAGGTATGTTTATCAATCCAGGCACCACTGGTGATGTTGTGCTGACCCAGTCTCCATCTTTGTTGCCTTTGTCTAGGGAAGAGGACCACCAAGTCCTGCAGAGTCATCAAGAGAGTCACTTAATCTGGCCATAGTTATGTTCACTGATATCAACAGAAACCAGAATATCACCCAAACTCTTTATTTTGTTAACATCCAACCTTGAATCTGTGGACTTACCATGTTTGTTGGAAGTGAGTCTGGGACAGATTTCAACCTCACCATCCAACCCATTAAAGGCTATTGCTGCTGCAAGCTACTACTGTCAGCAGACTAGGGAATTTCTTCCCACATGGCTCAACCAAAACTTCCTAGGTTTGCTGCTACTTGAGGATCAGTCTCAATGAGCTATGTCATTCCACACACATGTAAAACATGAGATTTTAGAACATTTTTTTGTAAAAAGTTTGAAGGTATGTAAAAAAGATTTTTTAAACTAATGGGTGTGTTTGTCCCATTGTATTTGCTTTATAATTTTTCAATGTTTTCATTAATAAAGTTTTCTCTATTACTATTTTCAAAGCATGTTTTTTATGTTCAATAGATGGAGTAGAGAATTACTCAAAATTTATGGGAAGCTTTCCTCAATTGTTTAAAATAATAGTTTAAATATTGAATATTGTTAGTTGTCTTGAAGACACAAGTTGACATCATCAACCTAATCTCACCTTTACTCTTGTATTTGGTGGAGATTAAAAGGTTCCTCTTAGAGTAGATACATACAAGGCTCCTGAAGCTGACTTACAGTTAAGCTTCTGATCTACATCATTTTGTCCATCACAGAAGCTTATCCATAGGCTGGGTCTCACTAGCTTTTCTTTAAGCCTTGTCCAGTACTCACAACTTGCTCTATTTTGTCTTCCACAACATGGCCACATTCTCTTCTTGACTACTTTCATTATTTGCTATCTTCTTAGATGGGAGAGTACCAAGTCTCACTATATATCCTGAACTGGCCTGGAAATTACTACCTAGCACACAGTGACACTGCTCCTACAACCCACCAGCCTCTTTATCCTGACTGCTTTACCCTACAAGTCACCACACCAGGTCCTTTTCATATTCTGGTCATTCTCTCATTGCAGTTGCATGAACTCTAGAGGCCCAAGAGTGTAATCCATGATCATGGAAGCTTTACACTATAGAAATTTTTCACTTGTACATCTTTCTTCAAAGTTTTGTTTTTGGCTCATGTAGAGTGAGAAACCTCAGCAAAATGATCCTTAGCAGCATAATCAAGTGCATATGTTTGATGTTTCCATGTTATCAGTTTAGCTCAGGATAGTGAAACTGTACTCTATTATTTTCCTAATGAGGCTTTCAAAGGTCACAGTCAAGGTATTTTCAGGGCTGCATTCTTATCTGGGTACTCAAAAATTTATCATTGTAAGAGCAATACAACCTTTTATTTTTAATTTGGTCTGACTAAGTGTTCTAAGATTAACTTGACTTTCCTTTATCTTCACTCAACCACTCATGTGCCATGATTAAAAACCAATTCTCTATGTCCAAATATATTTCACAGTTACTGCTGTGACATGCAATATGGAAAGCAGCAAAAGTTAGAATTTTCAAGACTGCTACTAGTCACCATAGGCCAGGAGAAGTTAGTTGAATTCCATCTCCTAACACAGAAAAATAAGTATTGCATTCTAATACATATTGAGTCTTTTCAGAAACAAAAGTATAGATTGAGACACAGAGAAAAATTACATTTATGTGATTTCTATTTTTATGATAGCTGAATATATTTCTTTGAACATAAGTGCATTTTTATTATCCATTTATATTTTGATATACATTGGATTGATTTTAATTCTTATCATTGTGAATAGAGCAGTAATATACATGTGTGTGGAAGTATATGTATTTTGTGACATTTATTCAGGAATATACCTAGTGTAGGAATAGCTAAATCATATGAAAGTTTTTGTTTTCTTGTGGACCTACATATTGAAGTTCACAGTGGCTGTACCAGTCTTTAGTCCCTCCAGTACCATATACTGCTTGTTCTTTCTATTAGTCTTTGCATCATTTTTAGTCACTTTCATGATTTCCTTTTAATTTCTTAATCAAATGAAGTAATTTTATTTTTTTCTTTGGTTTCTATCTCACTGATAAAACTGAGAAGAATCCACATTCTACAGAAGATCATCTAGAAGTCAATAACCAACTCCAGAGGAACCCAGGTTATTTATACTCTGAAACTTTCTTTACCTCCAATCATATCTATTTATTTAGAAGAGAATGGATGACACTTATTCTTTTGTTCTCCATATTTCTATATTGAGGATCGTGGAGCTGAAAGCACCAATAAGGCTTTGCTTGGGTGAAGCTGTGTTTCCATGGGGCAAAGACCTCAACTGTATATTTTTGTCTATGGTCTTTATTCTCACAAAATTTCAGGCAATTTTCTATGATATTCCAAAGTAAAGAAACATGGGGTTGCAGTTGAACCATTTAAGTAGAATGTTTGCATTTTAGGCTATAACAATGTATGGGGAGATTGCATACTATTTACACCAGATAAATGACAACATCCTCAGCCCCCATATTGCTGAGTTTGAGGATGAAATATGTCTTTCCTGGGTCTTCATTCATGGTGGTATTGGTAGAATAGGGTACTGTGTCCATGAGCTCAATATCAGCAACATCAGACTTCCTGGCTCCAAACTGGGATCACATTACTCTGTGTTGTTTTCAGCCAGTAGGTTTGTAGTGAGTTCACTTTTAATCATAGCCCAATAAATCCAAAGCACCAGGATGGAAACTTGGCTTGTGGAAAAAGCCATAATTAAGGACTATCGGGATTTTTATATCACACATTAAGAAACATGGGAAGTTTGTTCTTTTAGTCTCCATGCTCTCCACTTATGTACTGCAAAAATGATGTGAGAGTACTTGTTTTTGTAAGACCCCTGTCTCCATGTGTCCAATCTGAATGAGCAGCAGTAAATGACTTGAAAGCACAATTTGAGCTCATGGTAGCTGTCACAAAGCAAAATAAAAAGAGAAAAGTGTCAAAGATCCAGAACACAGCACAACTTATTAGACATTGATTGGAGCAGTTACTCATCTGTCATATTCTTGACCTTGAAATTGGGAACTTCCTTAGTCCACATACTGCTAGTTCCTCTTATATGATGGTGTGTTAGCAGTTAAACAGAGAAGATCTGAACAGGCTTTTCAGAAATAATTTAACATTTTTTACATGAAAACATGATGAATGAAATAATATAATTAATGCAAATTAAAAGGGAAATTCATGTTACATAAATGCATATTTAGTGTTTCATAATAGTATTTACTTAATGCTGAAACCTTCACATCAAATATCTACTTTGATTTGTACATCAAATGCCATGGGCTGCCTTGTAACCACTTGATTAATCGCAAACATTTTTGAAAGATTATTATCCTGAATAGATTAGACTAGGCTAGAACTTGTGGCCCAGGAGAGCATCAGAGTCATAATCCTCCAACTTATGTCTCTTTAGTCCTGGGATTACAGATGAATTTCATCTTCTTGCCATGATGTATGGTTTATTTATTTTTCTGTTCTCGTACTTTATACATAATACAGGGTTTATATTTTTTTCTTTTATGTAATTTAGAGTTCACCAACCTGAAGTCCAAGTAGGTTCTAATTTCTGTTATTATTACTGATTTTCATTCATACTCAAACAATTTTTTCTTAAGATGACATCAACCTTTCTGTTGGAGAGCAAAATCTGATGTCTTTCAGTGATCATTCAGACTGACTTTGGTGCTATTTTTGCATGTTGATTGTGCCCAGCCATTCACACACACTGCTCAGACATTTCCTTATGTATATGCTGACTGCTTTGCATGGCCCCTCTAAGCCAACCCAGCTGCTAAGAATTTATAAACCAGATTTTTCATTATGAACAGAACTACAACTGATAGGCAAGGGGGAGTAAGATGGCATCACAGACCCAGGTTCTCATGCTACTGCTCCTCTGGGTGTCTGGAGAGAAATTTTAAATTGTCATAATCCTTTTAGAGTCACTTCTTTGTATATAAGAAATTTACTGTGTATGCGAGGACATACTAATTCTTACAGTATTGTGTAAGATATACATGGACAAGGTGACATTCCAAGGTCATTAAATGACAAATTTTAACAGTTACCACATTCTGTGATTGCATATTATGAATCTTCATTTTATATTCCTTATTGCAGATGCCTGTGCAGATATCGTAATGACCCAGTCTCCGTCTTAAATGGCTGTGTCAGTAGGAGAGAAGGTCACCATCAGATGCAAGTCCAGTCAGAGTCTTTTTAACAGTAAAAACCAGAAAAACTACTTGACCTGGTACCAGCAGAAGCCAGGGCAGGCTCCTAAAATGCTAATCGACTATGCATCTACTCGGGAAACTGGGGTCCCTGATCGCTTCATAGGCAGTGGATCTGAGACAGATTTCACTCTCACAATCAGCAGTGTTCAGGCTGAAGATCCGGCAGTTTACTACTGTATGCAATTTTCTGAATTGCCTCGCACAGTGCTTCAGCCTCCAATAAAATCTTCTGAGAGTCTCAGCAGCTGCCTGCACCACAGGCTGTCCTGCACCTGCACACTTCTCCCTTCTGCCTGGGAGACAGTGTGCCTGAAACTCTGACCAAAATGTTTTCAAAGCTGAGCAAGATATAGCGAATTCAATGTCTCTTAATTCTTTTGGTATGAAAAACCTGTATGTAAAAATGCAGAAGAGGACTCAGTACTATCTTTTTGTTCCTTCTGTAACACAGTATCACAAACTCTGTTGCTTGAATATGAGGGATTTATCTTTCTGCAGTTTAGAGTTCTGCTACCCATTATGAGACTTTTTTTTATTGAGAAAAGGAAAAGAAAAAAAAGTTTCCGTCTCCTCCCAGCCTCCCATTTCCCTCCCCCTCCTCCCACCCTTCTCCCCCTCCCCCCACTCCTCTCCCCTTCCCTCTCCAATCCAAAGAGCCGTCAGGGTTCCCTGCCCTTTGGACTGAAGTGATGATGATGACAAACTGTATTTTGCTAAGGAAACTGAGGGAAAGGTGTTTTGCACTTTTCCAGATTCTAGAGGGTTTTTTTTTTTTAATACTTCCTTAGTGGTTTCAATTTCTTCTGTTTCTTTTTTTTCTTTTACATTCTATTACATTTTAGTATTTCTATGTCAATGTGAGTGTGCATTTGTGTATAAGTGTGTGCATATTTCTAGGTGCACATGTGACATGGCCTAATTGTGGAAATCAAAGAACAGCTTGGGCTTGATTGTCCCTTTGTCCCATGGGTTTTGGGTATAAAATCAAATTTGACATCAGGATTGGTGCCAAGTGTATTTTGTATGTGAGCCATCTTGCTGCCCCTTAAAATCTTTTATTAAGTTAAATTGTTTATACACATTTTTTTTGGTTTTTCGAGACAGGGTTTCTCTGTGGTTTTGGAGCCTGTCCTGGAACTAGCTCTTGTAGACCAGGCTGGTCTTGAACTCACAGAAATCCGCCTGCCTCTGCCTCCCAAGTGCTAGGATTAAAGGTGTGTGCCACCACTGCCCAGCAACAATTTTCTTAAAAGCAATGTTTTTCCAGTATATCATCTATTTTGACCATATGTGCTAATCTTCCCCATTTCTCCTTCATTTCCTGCTATCTTTTCTTCCCCAAGTAACCTTCTACTTTTATCTCTCTGTCTCTCATACATACACACAAACATGCCCACACAATCCCACATAAACTATAAAAATACTATGCACACATAAAAAATGAAAGATTATTGAATTGTGAGAACCCAGGCAAAATTTAATGCCATAAGAGGAATAGATGAATAATGAGTACTAGGAAAAAAGATATTAGATGTCCATTGGTGTAAGTCAGAAGCTCCAATACAGTTCAGGAGTAGGGAAACAAATTTAAAAGATATAACATATGAAAAAACTTCAACAAAATGTTAGAAACCATTTGTTAATAATCATATCTGACCACAATTCAGAAAAAATAATATACATATTGTTGGACTAGGTTAAAAAACTACACCGAACTTTCTTTTATTCCCCAAGGAGCACTTCTAACTGGTAATGTTATACATGTGCTGAGAGTCAAGTGATGAAAGCAAATCTAACAAGGGAATGGGGGTCCCAAACCAAGCTGGCACAGTTGTGTTGATACCTGTTACATTACAATCTGAACAATGGTGAGTCAAGAAGATAAAGACAGCCATAAAGAAAGCAATCAACCAATAACAATTCCAAATGCATACACATGAAATTTTGGGCCACATTTTTTATATAACAAACCTGGATAGATGGTGAGACATCCTGCTGGTAGGAGTTTTCAATCAACCTTATCCTGATAGCATTTTATGAGCTTGGCAACATGGAGAAGTCCCTAAAACCCACCCACCTCTCTAGTGGAAGGCTCCCTGTTCTCTACTTGACCTTATTTGGAACTGTCTTTATCCCAAATATCTGACTTATCTCTAGTATGATCATTAATGTAATTCTTTGCAGAAGATTTCTTCATGTTGCCCAAATGGTAATTAGACAATGAGCTAGGCCCTATTTGATAGGACTGTCCTGCCATCTATGATAACTAAGACTTGTGCTAGGAACTTATGGAAGGATAGTGCTGTATTGTGCAAATTGTGTGATAAGTCAACCACTGTCCCCGTCCTTTACATCTCCCCTCTCTGTAACCTGAAGTTCAGAGGCCTCACAGAAACTGCCTCTCAGAAGACTATTTCTGTTGTGTTCATACTCAATCCAAAGCTCCAACTTGCTACTTCTGCTCCTTTGTCATTTTTGAGTGGTGACCAATGGACTATTAGGAAAATGCCCTAAACAAACAGGAAAAAGAACATTTATGATGGTGTATTTTAACAAAAACCATTAAGTAATCACATTTTATATGACTTATGAATAGGTTCCATAATGTCAGAAGACTATGATTAGCAAGGTTTTCTCCAAAGGGGCTTTGTCCTAGGTAGGCTACAGAGGAAAAAGAGAAGAATTCATATTCAGTCACATTGTGTCAATCAGAAGTCTACCTTACATTTTCTATATGAGAGAAAATCAGCTATTTCTCATGGAATGAATGGATGAATATAGACCTTCCTGAGACATCTCAGGAATTAACAGCTGAATTATAGAATATCCTCAGGAATTTAGATTACAGTTATAAATTCTATACAGGTAAACATCAACTTCTTTTAGGCTTTTTGGATTTGATATAAAGTGACAAGTAATGGAGTAGACTAATATATATATAATAATGTGGGCCAGGTATAATGAATGACAGTCCTACTTTTAGGCAGGTCTAAAGTTATAAGTAATATAAAAAGTTTTAGCTTTTCTGTTGAAAAAAGAATATTATGTCCAATAGAAAAAAATGCATAAAATAGAAAGTATATTTTACAATCACATTTCTAAAAGTAGACAACATAAATGTGAGAAAGTGGACCATCAAAGCTATAGACTGTTTTCAAGAATCTCTCCCAGCCGGGCGGTGGTGGCGCAAGCCTTTAATCCCAGCACTTGGGAGGCAGAGGCAGGCGGATCTCTGTGAGAACGAGACCAGCCTGGTCTACAAGAGCTAGTTCCAGGACAGGCCCCAAAGCTACAGAGAAACCCTGTCTCGAAAAACCAAAAATAAATAAATAAATAAAAAGAATCTCTCCCAGTCTGTCTTATGCCACATTGTTGGAGTGGGCACTGTCCATATAGACACACTTGGTGTCTGCACTATATGCAGCTGCTCAACCATGTGGAAGGTGCAGATGAGATGAGGATACCTGGTTTCTCTTAGCAGCAGACATCATGGTAAAAATAAAGAATACAGAAACTTTACTTTGTTTTATTCCCTGGGGGCACTTTACAACATTTCACAGTAAAGAAACATGTTACGGGCTACTTAGACTATTTGAAACAGAGATCTCTACAACACGAGTGTTCAGTAGGGGAAGGGCAGGCATGCAACTTGGGGTGAATGTAGCACTATCTATTTTACATATCCCCTGGAACAGTGAGCAAGCTCAGCAATGATATTCAAAGTCAGTCTACCTGCAGCAAGCATTGTCTAGGATTCTCCTTGACAGAATGTATGGGGGAAAAGAGAACTTCCTAAATGAAATCAAATGCCTGGTTTTCTAAACTTTAGTTTCATACAAAAGGTGATGGACACCTCATCATCTCACTAATGAGACTTGATTAGCCCCAAAAGAGTAACTTGATGCATAAAATATCTATGGTGACTTAAAAGAAAAAAGAGCTGCATAGCAAATTTTAATTTTTAGCCACTTTACAATGTGAAAAAGTGTATGTCTTTAGAATTTATTAATTTACTTTAATAGCAGATTTTGATTTGTGATACATTCCCACTGAACATGAAATAAATGCATTTCAAAGGTAATACTTAAAAAGTGGGACTTTTCATAAGGGACAGATGAGCGAGTCTTAGTGAACTCATGGTCAAAAATCATGAAGGATAGCATCTTTTAAATACAAGAAGTGTAATTTTTTCCTAATGTCACTATTTTATAATATTGTCTCTTTCTGGGAGTGGAGAGAAAAACATTATTTTCATTTTTTTGTGAAACATTTTATAGTTATATTACAAATTATTTAAAAAGAGTGAAGCAAAAGAATTATGGATGCTTTGCAGAATTCAGATACACCTTTAATGAAGAATTGACATAGACCTCTTCTAGGCCACTGAAAAGAAAAGAAAAAGCACCAGTCCCATTGTATGGAGGGAGCATTACGTAGATGACAAAATAAAGACTAAAAAGAAAAAAAAAAAAGGAAGAAAGGAGAGGCTGATTTCCCTGATTCACATAAGGATGCCGTAATACTTGTAATGGAAATCTAAGAACATATGAAAAGTTTTGTACACTTTAACCAAGCTGATGTCTATTCATATATAAAAGGTTGGCTCAAAACCAAAACTATTAATTTCAATCCAACACTAAGTTCTTATGAAACAGAAATCCTGCCATTATCTTAGTGAATACAAAACGCTCACTTAACCTCTTTCTAAAATCCCTGAATGGAACAGGAGTAGAAGGATCTTTCTTAAATATAACTAAGTGCATAGGGCACAGGTACTGCCATGTGCAAACTTGTCTGTAACTTATTGGAAGAAGATGGAATGTTTTCTTATTTTCAAAACCATGGCAAAAAGTCAACTGTTTATTTTCTTCCAAAATTGAAACTTGGCATCATGGGGACTGATGTTTTCGGTTGGACAATAAGCTGACACATAGCTAGTACACATTGTTTGAAAACTACAAACAAATCCACAAACGATGGACATACATTGGATTTTTTTGGGTGGGGAGCGTGTTTCAAGACAGTTTCCCTGTGGCTTTGGAGCCTGTCCTGGAACTAGCTCCTGTACACCAGGCTGGTTTCAAAGTTACAGATTTCTCCCTGCCTCTGCCTCCTGAGTGCTGGGATTAAAAATGTGTGCCACCACCACCCGGCTCATACATCTGATTTTTCACAATCCTCTGTGAATTGTATGGAGACACAGGAGGACTATGATGGGTTATGACGAAGTCTTCACTGATGTTGATCCAAAGTACTGGTTGAGTTGAACTTCTGCAACTATGTGAGAACCCACTTTGTTGGACCAAATGTGTGAAGCTTCTCTTTGAAGTGGGTACAGAGAAGGTTGTGAAGAATTGAATCACCTTGGTTTAATAGGAAGCGATTCACACACATTTGTCTAGGGTGTCATTTCAGAAATTTTCAGAAAACCCTGTTGCCTCCCATGTGAAATTAGAGAATGAAGAAGAGAGGATTCTGCTGCTTCATGCATCTGGGGTATCTCAAGAAAGCTGCTAAGAGATCTGTGTGGGTGGCAGCTCAAGAAACATAGATTCAGGTCCCCATTCCTGGAGCAATATTGATGATCCAGTAACCAATAGCCTTATAGCAACAGAGGTGGTAGAAAATGAGATGACAGATCTGGGCAATTATGAGCCAAGTTGTGTTTATTGTGTGTAAGTAACATGTGGTAGCAGTTGGAACATATAAATAGAGAGGTTTGCATTTTAGGCTAAACAGTGAATGTGGAGATTGTGTGCCTTTTACACCATAATAAATGATGACAATCTCATCGCAAATTATGCTGATTTGGAGGTTGAAGTATGACTTTCATGGAACTTCATTAACAGTTGCATCCATGGAAGAGGGTGCTGTGCCCCATGAGTACAAGTTCATCAACATAAGACTTCCTAGCTCCATACTTGGGAGCAAATTAATCTGTATTGTTTTCAGCCAGTAGGTTTGTAGTTAGTTCATTTTTAATCCCAGTACAAGAAATCAAATGCACCAGGGATGAAATTTTGACTTGTGTGAAAATCAGTAAACAAGGACAGTCAGACCTTTCCTATTATACAAAAAAAAAAAGGAAATGGATTTTTGTCCTTTCAGTCAGAAAAAAGTCCATTTATTTCCCTTACATACTGTGAAAACACATGTTTAATCACATGAGTTTTTGGATTTATAAGACCCCAGTCTGCATGTGTCCAAGCTGAATGAGCAGCAGTAGATGATATCAAAGCACAATTTGAGCTCATTATAGCTGTCACAAAGCAAAATACAAAGTTTATCAAAGATAGAGAGCACAGGCCAACTACTTAGACATTGATAGGGGCACGTACTCATTTCTCATATTCTTGACCTTGAGATTGGGAATTTCCTTAATCCGTATACTGCTTGCATCTCTATATGATGGTTTATTAGTAGTATACATAGTATATCTGAATATGCTCATCAGAAACAATTTACAAATTTTACATGGAATGTAAATGAATAAAATTAATGAAATATGCAAAATAAAAGGGAAATACATGTCATTTAAATGAATGTTTAATTTTCAATATTATTCTTGGCTTAATGTTTAAACCTCAACATCAGATAACCACTTAGCTTTGGACATCAAATGCCATGAGCTGCCTTATAACCACTTGATGATTAACACACATTTTGAAAGATTGTCTCCATGCATAGATTAGACTGGACTAGAATTTGTACTCCAGGTTGGCTTCAAATGCATAATCCTCCTGCTTTTTCTCTCTGGTTCTGTGATTGTATAATGTACATGTGATTTTTGACTTCTTTCCATGACATTTTGTTCATTAATTTTTCTATTTCTGGTTCTTGTTACATAATACTGGTGTATAATTTACTCCTTACATATACTTTCAGAGTCCACAAATTTGAAGACCAGGTATGTTCTGTGATTTCTGTTATTTCTATTGATTATCATTCATTCTCAAACATTTTTTCTTAGAATGGCAATAATCTCTGATGGTGTGGTTTCTGTAAAATTATCACTTGAAATAGGATTGATGCGCCCCCTACTGAAGAGGTTTTTACTTGTTCACTATGTCAATAGGACAGTTTTCCACCAGTTACAGTACTGATAAGTTCTAGATTATTCTAGAATATGCATTTTGGGAATAAACACTTTTGACAGTGCTGGTTTACGTTTAGGAATACTTGTAGAATCCCAATATGTTTTGTTCCCCTCCAATTTCCCCAAATTTAGAATTCTTTTTAAGATCGCATTAAGTTGTGCTGAGGATAAATTTTTATTTTCTGCTGGGTTTGCCTTTGCTTTGAGATTAAAGATTCTCTCATCTCAATTTTCAGTTAATGTTCCCCAGAATTTCCACAGAGTGAATTCTTGGTTTCTCTTTGTATTTATGTCCTTTGATTAGTTGAGAAACTGGAGTCCAGTGTTTGTTTTCCTTAGTATAAGAGTAGATTTAATGTACCTAATTTTCTTTATCCATTCTTCAATTCAGGGGCATATAGGTTGTTTCCATTTTCTGTCTTTTGCAAAAAAAATGCTGCTATGAACATACTTGAGTAAATGTCCCTATGGTGTGAGTGGATATATTCCCAAAAGTGGTATTGTAGGGGCTGGAGGTCCTAATTTTCTAAAAACTGCAATTCTTATTTGCACAATAGCTGTACATGTTTGCACTCCCATCATCAATGGAGGAGTGCTCCCCTTATACCAAATCCTCTTTAGCATAAGCTGTCATCAGTGTTCTTGAACTTAGCCATTTTGATTGGTGTAAAATGGCATCTCAGAGTCATTTTAATTTGTGTTTCCCTGATGACTAAAGACACTGAGCATTTCCTTAAGGGTCTTATGACTATTTGAGATTCTTCTGTTGAGAATTGTCTTCTTAGATGAGTACCCAATTTGTAATGGATTTTTGATAGCTTAATGTTTAGTTTCTCAAGTTCTTTTTTTTTTGTTAAATAAAATAGAGTTTGTTTATTAAGAATGGAAAAATATGACAGAGAATAGGAACAGACTAGTGATCTGGAGAAAAGCATCCACTCGGAAAGGACTGGGCCACCAGGCTCATGACAATTTTTATAACTCCACACTTTCCTATTTCTACATCACAGGCATGTCTCAGTCACTCTCTGTTTGTTACCCATAACAACAGGTTTACAATCTTTCTTGGCCATCTGTTTTTTTTTCCTGTCTTAATCTTGATGCATTTCTTTCTACATGACTACTTGGCTGCCTTAGGTGCACTGGAAGAGAAACAAAAATACACCTATCATTTTTTCAACTTATCTTCAATAGATAAAACTGAAAAACTTGCTAAGAACTGAAAATTTTTTCCCTCTAACAAAGGGAAAACTTTTAATCAGAAGTTCTTGACCTTAGCATGGTCACAAAACAGGCTCCAACAATAGGAGGGCATCTACTCAAGTATGTTGCTAAATAGCTCTGCTGCAGCATTAAACCCCACAGTACTGCGACAACCCTTAAAATATTACAGTTTCCTAAAGCTTGGCTTAAGTCTAGTGGTAAATTAGGTAGATACATTTTTTCTCTATAGAAAAGAGAAGTTAGGCTAGAATGCAGCATTCTGAATATAAATTTAAGGATTTATAATAAGGCATTATTAAATCCATGTGAAGTCTTTTGTTTTCTGTTTTTGTTTTTGCTTTTTAATTTTGTTTGCTTATTTGCTTGTTTCTTGTAAGGCATCGACTCCCTTGAGGGTATCAGTTATGATTCAAACACAGAAAGATCAAAGTAAATTATTCCAGGTTATTTTTTGTAATGTGAAGGTGGCACAGCCTTAAAAAATATTAAATAATTTCAATGTTGTAATTCTTCCCATGAAATGTAGAAATGTTTATTCTATGTTTTCTGAAACTGGATAGTTTGTTTGTTTTCTATGTGTCACAAGATAGAGTCAGATTTTTTTCAAGAAATTAAAATACCCTGTTCCCATGAGTATGAGAAGAAACTTTAGTCCTCCCTTCCCATCATGGCTGAGCATTAAATTGTTACCTATTATTATGTTGAACTTAATAGCCCCAAACAATGATTTAACTAATAGTGTTCTAGATTAAATGTATACCAATAGCTTAGTGAGTAGTTCTGATTCACAGCTTTCTGTGAGGGTATAATCAATATTGGCCAAGGTGGTCATAGCCTGAATAACAAACATCATCTAGTTGATGGGGAATGTCCTTCAGCCAATGGCTTTTGAGAGGCTAGAGCAGGTTGAAACATGGCATTTGGGTAGGTGGGCCCCACCTTTTCTTCCCTTTTTTCCTTGCTAGTCACACCTGGAAGTCAGAACCCATTTCGGTTTACTTGATATGATCTGTGAGTTTCATTCTAATACACAAAAATGTTAGAATACTCTATTCTATTAGCTTGGGATTGTTTTAATTGTTTTCTCCTCATTTGCTGCATTCTGCACCATTTGTTATATATTTTCAGGGCCTCTGGTGATGCCAGAAACTCTAAACAAATAGATGACACTTTTGGGACAGCTTTTCAAAAATAAGGATCCACTGCACAGCCATATATAATCGCTAACAAAGGTCTCCAAAAGATAAACATCAACTAAGGCTCATTACCAAGAAGACAGAACTGCAGGAGATACTATAAAATTACTATACACATAGAAAAAAAGAGAAAGTGATTCAATAATGAAAGAACAGGAATAGTGTTACCGTCATAGGTAGAATAGATGAAAAATGATAATCAGGAAAGGAGTCTAGTATG
>NW_026068356.1:198604-203494 GCF_014885135.2 Alexandromys fortis
TCCTGGAGAACTTCAAACTGATTCTTGAGAAGATTGTTGTCATTCTCAATTGTTTTTAAGCGTGCAACCTCTGCTCGTAAAGACTTTATCATATTTCTATTATCAAACCATATAGTGCCAAGGAAAACTACGAATCCCAGAAAGATCCATAGAGGTGGGGTGATAGACACCTCTTGTAAAATCTTCCACATGGTACAATTAAAAAAAAAACTGTTAAATTCTTGAATGGTAACATGTTCAGACATTTTAATTATAAAAGAAATTTTTTTTTCTTTTACCTGCAACGACTGGTTCCTGCCGGTGGTGGTCTCTGTGGTTTTGGAGCCTGTCTTGGAACTAGCTCTTGTAGACCAGGTTGGCCTCGAACTCACAGAGATCCGCTTGTCTCTGCCTCCCGAGTGCTGGGATTAAAGGCTTGCGCCACCACAGCCTGGCCGGCCTTGAACTCACAGAGATCCGCTTGCCTCTCTGGATATTATGGGCCTGAAGGCCGAGTGTATCTCGGACTCAGCCCTGAGGCCCGAGTCACGAACTAAGAAAATGACACCCGGGAGCGTGCTGTGTTAGCTAGCAGGCTACACACTTGAGTCGGGGACAAAATAGACCAATGTTGGATGCCAAAATGTAACTGCATAAGTGAATGCAGACAGATTGTCAAAATATAGACAGCTTTAAAGGAGGAATAGACTTACAGAACCACCGTTCCCGCAGAGACCAGGAAAGCAGAAGAGAGCGCTGGGAGCATGCTTGCCAAATTTATAGACAAACTTTAGCCTGAGGCGAACACGCCCCCTAAGGGGTGGGACTTATCCCTACATTGAGGAGATGAATGTCTACAACAACATGGGATCCCAACTTATGTGTAATGTATAAGGCAAATATTTTTGGTAAAGAGAAAGCTGGGAAGGCAGTGTAGGAGTTGAAGATCCTTGGGTCAATGAGCAGTTGATATGCATATAATCGTCCCAGGAGGAATTACTTCAGAAAAACCTGCTGCTTCCAGTATAAAATGGGAGAGTGTACAAGAGATTTCTGGAGCAGAGCATCCTAAGAGAGCCACTAGAGGAGCAGCGTGAGTGTCAGCTCAAAAAACATACATATAGTTCCCCATTCCTGTAACTGCATTGCTGATCCAGAGACCAGGTGGCAGCAGAGGTGGTGGAGCATGAGAGAGTCTCAGATGTTGGCAATTCTGAACCAAACATTTTTACTGCGTGTCTGCCAGAAAATATTGCAGTAGATTGACAACGCCTTTCACAATGGGCTTTAAAAACTTCGAGGACAAATATGGGAGTCTGATTTAAATTTGAGTGACATAGTAAAACAAAATAAAACAAATATAAAGATTACATAATAAAAATATCATGGTAATTATACTAAGTTAAAACTTAGTTTAAACCAGAAAACTGCTTCTCAAATCTGAAAAGAGAAAAGAGATGTGTTTACAACTCTCTTACTCTTGTTGAATGTAATTATCAAATCTAAGAAACAGAAAAAAAAGCAAGAACCAAAGTAAAATAGAAATAAAAATAGTAAATAAAGAATTTAACTGCAAACTTTTATACATAATGTGTTCTTATCCTTAAAAGACTCTCAAAACTCCACCAGAAAACTCTTAGATCTGAAGATACTTTTAGCAAAGAGCAGGATACAAAGTCAACATACTATAATCAGTACCTTTTCTTTTTAATAGTTACAAATTTACTAAGAATGAAATGAATGAATTCCATTCACACCTTCAAAACAAAAATACATAGAAAATAATTTAAGCAAGAAAGTTAAAGATGCCTACAGTGGTGTCACTTGGACATTAAATAAGAAAGTTGAAGAAGAAAGAGATTGGAAAGATCTCTCACATTCATTAATAGAGCAAATCATATAGGCTGTGGTACCAGAGTGATACAAAAATGCAAACCACATTGGTATTCCCAGGGCCATTGCTTAAAGAGTTGGAAAAACAAGTGAAAATAATTTCACTAACATCACCTGGTGCCTATTTTTCACAATATTTAGTTGGGAAATCACTTAAGCATCACTTGCTCTGAATTTGTTCATTGCATTGAAAGAATAAAGCATGGTCTGTCCATCACTATGAGAAAATGACATATGTAGGCTCTGTTTTGGAGGTTTTTCTCTGAGGGAGTAAGACCCTGTGTGTTTCTGTGGTATGGCAGCACATTAGTACAGGGGTGTATGGAGCAAAACTGAGAATCTTATGGAGAGGAAAGAGGAAGAATCACAGACACACAGTTTTCCCCATGAGCACAGATTTTGTGACCTCAAACCATCCCAGTGTCCCCGTATTCATATACATTTCACCACTAAAATAACAGCCTGGATATCAAAACTTTACCACATAGGAATTCTGGGAATATTTAAGTTATACTGCAGTCCTTGACTGGGGAGCACTGAGCTTCAGTGAGGATGTCAGTGTCTTAGATGTTTGTCACTGTCAAATACTAGAAAGTAGAAACTCTGACTGTTTTCTCTCATTGTGTACAATATTATCGAATTTTCAATGCCTCCAGTTCAGGTGCCAATGAGAAGACAAATGCTTATTATGAAAGAGCCTTAGTACTCAGCTAACCTGGTGTTTATATTAAAGGCTGTGGTCCAGTGTGAAGTTGATCATGAGTGTCCAGAGGTACACAAACCCCAGCATCATTAAGCCCTTTGGTTTTCTTTTTCTTTTTCTTTGTTTATTGAAAAAAAATTCCGCCTCCTCCCAGCCTACCATTTCCATCTCCCTCAACCCACTCCTCTCCCCCTGCCCCCACTCCTCTCCCCCTCCCTTTCCAGTCCGAAGAGCAGTCAGGGTTTCCTGCCCTATGGAAAGTCCAAGGTCCTCCCCGCTCCATCCAGGTCTAGGAAGGTGAGCATCCAAATTGGCTAGGCTCCCACGAAGCCAGAACATGACGTAGGTAGTAGTACTCTAATGTGTAGATGTCACACACTTTATTCATCCATTCTTCCATTGAGGGGCAACTAGGTTGTTTCCAGGTTCTGGCTATTACGAATAATGTTGCAATGAACATAGCTGAACAAATGCTTTTGTAGTAAGATTGGGCATCTTTTGTATATATTCCCAAGAGTGGTATTGCTGGATCCTGAAGTAGGTTGACTCCCAATTTTCTGAGAAACTGCCACACTGATTTCCAAAATGGTTGCACAAGTTTGCATTTCTACCAGCAATGGATGAGTGTTCCCCTTACTGCACATCCTCTTCAACATAAACTAGAGACAGGGTATAGGCAGTCATAGATTAACAGGATTGAAGAAAAATAAGCCATGCAAAGATGGATTATACACAGAGTCTGGATTATGTATCTTATTGCTTTTTTCTTTAAATTTTTGACTTTAAAGTAGCTAAGTACAGAGAGATATTTCATTGTAAGGGCTACAGAATTAAACCAGCATATATATTATAAAGGTATCTTTACTTCAAAGTTTGAGTCTATGGATTGATTGCTTTTGAAAAGAGGTTCTTCTTTTGTCTTCACAGAGGATGAGAACCTGTGGATTGATTGCAGGCTAATATGTTTTGATGGAACACAACCTTCTAAAGTTTGCCTAAAACAACCCCCCCCCAAATTACTTCAACTGTTGACTGACATAAACCTAGCACACAGGACATACAATACAAGACCTGATTAACAATGCCCCAAAACAGCAGTATGCAATATAAGCAGAACTATGCCAATATTCACAAATATTGTCTATAAATGTTTCCTTACACTTAAAAGAGAATATACTGTAAAGGTTTTCATTGGTATGGAACTCGGTTTATTGATATAAATTTAAAGTCAATTTTGGTATACTGTGTATAGGTATATTTCTGCCCTTGATGTATTTTGTTTGTGTAGCTCACTTAAAATATAATGTATAATTAAGAAATATAGGTTAATAGTCAAACCTGTAGTTGTGTTAATTAGATTTTCTAGATATTTAGAGATATATGTAATTTAGAGCGGTATTCTTCAAGTCTTTTAGAGACCTTCAGAATATGGCATTTAAAATGTTTAAGAACTTAAGACTTTTCATGACATCTGCTCCTGGCAGCACCGAGCTACTCCAGGAGGATGATGGGAATTGAAGAGACTCCTTTTAGAGTTTATTAGTCATTTGGGAAAGAAACCCTTTTGCCTGAACTGCTTGACTGGACATTCAGGACCCACAGAGAAATGAGTGCTGAATTTGCCTAAAATTGAGATGTATCCTCAGGGTTCCTAAACATTCTACAGGATACAAAAGAGAGTGAATGGCAAACTGCCAATATAGGAGGGTGGGATTGTCTTTGAAATTTCCTACTTTGTGGAAATATTTGATGGATACTATGGGCTTGTAGGCTGAAGATGGATGCCCCAATGATACGGAAGACCTTTGGATGACTGCCCTGGCAATGAGATGTCTATGTCAATTCTAGAGTTTTAGAAGTTGCTTATAATGTACTTCCTGTTTACTCAGGTGATATCATATTCTTCTGGAGCCTTTGATAGTGTTGATAAATTCATAGTTATAGTTTTCCTTAGTTAAGATAAAAGATGAAGGAGATATAAATATTGTGACTGTAATTCTTGCTTGCCAACAATTTTGTTATATGTAATTCTACTATGTTAAAATTAAAGCCTTCATTTTTGTTTTAACAGAAAAGGGGAAATGATGTATAGCTGTAAATCACAAAACAATCTCACACCAGTTTGCAATAATGATTAATAAAATGATTAATAATTTAAAGGGAAAACTTACAGACCACTGTCCTAGACAACAGCCCTCTCTGTGACCAGGAACAGAGTCTAGTAGGTAGAAGCAGAGCTGGAAGAAAGAAACAGAGAGAGAGAAAGAGAGAGAGAGAGAGAGAGAGAGAGAGAGAGAGAGAGAGAGAGGAGAGAG
>NW_026068356.1:206148-214122 GCF_014885135.2 Alexandromys fortis
TTTTTTTTTCAATAAAAAATTATATTTAAAAAAAAGAAGTTAAAGCTAATGGGCCAAGCAGTGATTTAATTTATACAGTTTCAGTGGGATTATTTTGGGTTTAAGTATGTTAGGCAACTGGGAACCAACAAGCTCCCTTATCCATCAAGTTAGCTCCCATAGGGCTCAAGGAATTTCCTGAGATTGTTGTTTATTGAGCATTGGTCTTTCAGCTGTGTCATTCCACGTACAAGTAAAACATGGAATTTCCAAAATCTTTGTTGTTAAAATGGTGAAAGTGTAAAAAGGAGATATCTTAAACTAATGTGTATATTTTTCCACCATATATGATTTATAATTTTTCAATTTTCTTCCTTAATAAAGATTCCCATTTCTATTTCTTGTAGATTGAATAGATGATTATTAAAAATTTATAGAAATCTTTCCTTAATTGTTCAAAATAATTGTCCTGCAGCAAGATTGTAGAAGGTCCATCTGTCTATGTGTTGTTTTTATTGGTTGATGAATAAAGAACTGCCTTGAGGCTATAGCAGAGCAGGTAAGGTCAGAGCAGATCTAGGCAGGGAGAAAGAAGGGCAGAGTCAGGGAGAAGCCATGGAGCTGCTGCCAAAGGCAGGCATACAGAAATTTTTTTCCAGCAAGCCACAGCCTCTTGATGATACACTGATTACTAGAAATGGGCTAAAATAAGATGTAAGAGTTAGCCAATAAGAAGATAGAGCTAATGGGCCAAGCAGTGATTTTATTTATACAGTTTCAGTGGGATTATTTTGGGTTTAAGTATGCCAGGCAACTGGGAACCAACAAACTCCCTTATCCAAATAGTTAGCTCCCACAGGGCTCAAGGAACTTCCTGAGGTTGCTGTTTGCTGAGCATTGGTCTTTGAGCTGTGTCATTCCACGCACATGTAAAGCATGGAATTTCCAAAATCTTTGTTGTAAAATGGTGAAACTGTAAAAAAGAAATATCTTAAACTAATGTGTGTGTTTGTTCCACCATATATGATTTATAATTTTTCAATTTTCTTCCTGAATCAAGACCCCCCTGTTATTATTTTCAATAGATTAAATAGATGATTATTAAAAAAATTATGGCAAGCTTTCCTCAATTGTTCAAAATAAAAGTGTGAATATTGAATATTGCTAGTTATCTTGAAGACACAAGTTGACATCATCAACCTATTGTCACCTTTCTCTTCTATTTGCTGGAGATTACAAAAGTCTCTCTTCAATAGATAATAAACAAGCCTCCTGAAGCTGATTTACTGTTTTGCTTCTTATCTGCCTCTTTTTGTCCATCACAGAAGCTCATCAATGGGCTGGGTTTTACTAGCTTTTCTTTAGGCCTTCTCTAATTCTTATAACTTTCTTTAAACTATCTTTCAAAATGTGGCCACACTCTCTTCTTGCTTACTTTTATTTTTCTCTGTCTTCTTAGATGGAATATTACCAAGTCTCAGTATATATTCTGAACTGACCTGGAAATCCCTACCTAGGACACAATGACAATTCACTTACAACCCACCAGTCTCTTCACCCTGACTGCTAAATTCCATGTCACCACACCGAGGTCCTTTTTCATATTCTAGTTGTTTTCCCATTCCAGGTGCATAAACTGTGGAGGTCCAAGAGTACAATCCATGATCACAGAAACTTTAACCTATAAAATCTTCCACTTGTACATGGATCTTCTTTGGACTTTTGGTTTTTACTCTTATAGAGTGAGAAACCTCAACAAAATGATCCTTAGCAACACATTCAAATGCATATGTTTGATATTTTCATGTTAACAGATTAGCTCATGATAGTGAAACTATACTGTATTATTTTTCTAATGCTTAACAAGAAATTATCAAAAATTAAGTGACTTATGAGCTCAACATCTGTAATCAGTCTGCATATGCTCCTCAGGCTCTCACAGGTTACAGTAAATGTGTTGTCAAGGCTACATTCTTATCTGGGTACACAAAATAACCTTATTGAAAGACCAATGCACCTTTTTTTTAATTTCAATTTGGTCTCAATAAATTTTCTAAGACCAGCTTGACTTTACAAATGTCTTGACTGAACCACTCATGTGCCAGGATTAGAAGCTTAATCCTCCATTTCCAAATATCTTTTATGGTTACTGGTGGGTCATACAGTATAGAAAACATCAAGGACATAGGAGATTTCAAGACAGCTACTAATCAGCATGGACCAGGAGAAGCTAGCTAAATTCCATCCCCAAACACAGAAAAATATGTATTGTATTCACATACATAATGAGTCTTTTTATTAACAAAACTATAGATTCAGCCACAGGGAAAAAATAACACATTTTTGTGATTTCTGTTTTTAAGATAGATGAAAAAATTTCTTTGCAAATAATATCTTTTTATTATCCCTTTATATGTTGATAGACACTAGGCTGATTTAAATTCTTTCATTGTGAATAGTTTAGCAATAAACACGGGTGTGGAAGTATATCTATATTGTGATGATGTACATTTGCTCAGGAATATACATAGAACAGGAGTAGCTAAATAATAAGGTAATTTTCTGTTTTCTTGTGGACCTCCATACTGAAGTTCACAGTGGCTTTACCAGACTACAGTCTGTCAAGCACTATAAACAGCTTGCTCTTTCTGTTCTGTCCTTCCATCATTTTTAGTCACTTTCATGATTTCCTTTCAATTTGTTAAGCAAATTAAATGAGTTTACGTTTTTGCTTTGGTTTCTATCTCAATGCCTAATATGAGAATCTACAAGCCAAAAACAATAATCTAGAAGTCACTAACCAACTTCAGAAGAACCCAGGTTATTCATGCTTGGGAACTTTCTTTACCTCCAATAATATCTATTTATTTAGGAGAAATTGGGTGATGTTTATTTTCCTGCTCCATATTTCTATACTGAACATGGTTGAGCATGGTTAAAGCTCCTTTAAGGCTTTGCTTGGGTGAAATTGTTTCCCATGGGAAACAGACATTAGTTGTATCTTTGTGTCTATTGTTCTTCCTCTCACACAATTTTAGGGAATTTTCTATGATATTTCAAAGAAAATTAACATGTGATAGCAGTTGAACCATCTAAGTACTGAGGTTTGCATTTTAGGCTATAATACTGTACAGGGAGTTTGCATGCTGTTTCTATCACTTTGATGAGTTTCAGATACAATGTGACTTCCCTGGGCTTTCATTCATAGTGGAATCCAAAGAAGATGGTCCTTTGCCAATGAGCTCAAAGTCGTCCACATCAGATTACATGGATCAAACATTCGAATAAATTAATCTGTGTTGTTTTCAGCCAGTACGTTTGCAGTTAGTTCCCTTTTAATCGCAGCCTAAGGAATCCAGTGTACCTGGATGAAGACTTGATTTGTGGAAAAAGCACTAATTAAGGACTGTTGGTTTTTTTCTATCACACATTAAAAAACATGGAAATTTTGTCCTTGTAGTCTCCATTTTCTCCCCTTAGGTACTACGAAAATACATGTTTAACTGTGAGACTCTTTGTGTTTGTAAGACCCCTGTCTCCATGTGTCCAATCTGAATGAGCAGCAGTAAATGACTTCAAACACAATATAAACTCACTGCAGCTGTAACAAAGCAAAATGCAAAGTTTATCAAAGATCCAGAACACAACACTACTTATTAGACATTGATTGGGACAGTTACTCATCTGTCAAATTCTTGACTTTAAAATTGGGAAATTTTTTATTCGACATACTACTTGTTTTTCTCTTATGATGGAATGTTAGCAGTTAAACAAAGGAGATATGAATATGCTTATCATAAGTAATTTAACATTTTGTACATGAAAAGATGATATGTGAAATTATATAATTAATGCAAATTAAAAGGGAAATTCATGTTACTTAAATGCTTATTTAGTTTTCAATAATACTTTTTGCTTAATGCTAAAACCTTAACATCAGATAACTATGTTGACTGGATATGAAATGATATGAGCTGCCTTGTAACGACTTGATTAATCATACACATTTTTGAAACATTGTCTCCATGGATGGATTAGACTGGGCTACATCTTGTGCTCCATGATGGCTTCAAAGGCATAATCCTCCTACTTATGTCTCTTCAGTCCTGGGATTACAGATAAATCTCAACTTTTTGTCATAATATTTTGTTATTTTTTTCTGTTTCTAGTAATTTATATATAATACTGTGTTTATATTTCCTTTTTTTAAAAAAATATTTATTTATTTATTATGTATACAATGTTCTGTCTGTATGTCTGCAGGCCAGAAGAAGGCGCCAGACCTCATTACAGATGGTTGTGAGCCACGATGTGGTTGCTGGGAATTGAACTCAGGACCTTTGGAAGAGCAGGCAATGCTCTTAACCACTGAGCCATCTCTCCAGGCCTTATATTTCCTTCTTATATATGCTTTAAGAGTTTGCCAACCTGAAGTCATGGCAGGTTCTGGGATTTCTGTTATTACTTCTGATTTTCATTCATACTCAAACAATTTTTTTCTTAGAATGACAGAAATCTCTGGTGTTGGGGTCTATTGCTGTCAATAAAATTCTTACTTGGTATAGGATGACCACAACATCTTCTGGAGAGGTTTTAACATGTTCATTACTACGACAGGACTTTTTTCAGCTACTTTCAATATGGCTGATATTTAGACTATTCTAGAATATACATTTTTGAAATAAACATGCTTGGCAGTGTTGCTTTACAGCTATGACTAATTGAAGAAATCCAGTTCATTGTGTTTCCATTTTCCCAAATTTAGATTCCATTTTCAGAATCTTGATGTCATAGGTAAAATACTTCTTTTTTTCCTGCTGGGTTTAACTTTGCTTTGAGGTTAAAGCTTCTCTCATGTCAATCTTAAATTAATGTTCCACAGGATTGCTTCAGAGTGAATTCTAGGCTGCTCAATATTTCTGTTTAATTTTCAATCTGGAAACTGGAGCCCAATGTTCACTCAGCATGAGTGACTTCACACAGGAGAGATAGTGGACCCAATTAGTCTCAATTCTCTCTCGCATACTTTGCCTCTCTTCTTCACTCCATCCTTCCATTCTTTTACTACCTATTTTCTTACTCTAAATTACTTTTGCTGTCGTGAATTTTTCAACATATTTGCCATTACCCTAATACTGTTAAATTGAGATAGCTTTTTTAACATTTCTGCCAAAACGAAGCAGTTAAATAAGTCTTGGATTTTAACACAAAATTGTTATTAGAGTACTGAATAGATTCTGTTGGAGAGCTATAAGCTGATATATTTCAGTGATCATTCATACTGCCTGTGGTGTTATGTTTGCCTGTTGATTCTCACCAGCCTCATACATGCTGACTTATATATTTGCTGAATACTTTGCATGGGCCCCTCTAGGCTAGCCCAGCTGCTCAGAATTTATAAACCTGACTTTTACAGTGTGAACTGAGCTGCATCAGATAGGCGGGGGAAGCAAGATGGAGTTACAGACACATGTCCTCATGTCCCTGCTGCTCTGGGTGTCTGGTGAGAAATTTAAAAGTTTTATAATCCATTTAGAGTCACTTCTTTGTATATAAGAAATTTACAATGTGTGTTAGGACATAATATTTGTTACAGAATTGTGTAAGATATACATACAGTAACAAGGTGACATTGCAAGGTTATTAAATAACAAATTTCAACTGTTACTATATTCTGTGCTTGCATATTATGAATCTTCATTTTATATTTCTTATTGCAGGTGCCTGTGCAGAAATCGTGATGACCCAGTCTCCATCCTCCATGACTGTGTCAGCAGGAGAGAAGGTCACCATCAGCTGCAAGTCCAGTCAGAGTCTTTACAACAGTAATTACAGAAAAAACTTCTTGAACTGGTACCAGCAGAAACCAGGGCAGGCTCCTAAACAGCTGATCTACTATGCATCCACTCGGGATACTGGAGTTCCTGATCGCTTCATAGGCAGTGGATCTGAGAAAGATTTCACTCTAACCATCAGCAGTATCCAGGCTGAAGATCTGGGACATTACTACTGTATGCAAGCTTACGATGTTCCTCCCACAGTGCTTCAGCCTCCAACAAAAACTTATCAGAGTATCAGCAGCTGTCTGTACCACATGCAGTCCTGCACCTGCACACTTCTCCCTTCTACTTGAGAACAGTGAGCCTGAAACTCTGATCAAAATGTAGCCAGAGCTGAGGAAGATATAGTGGATTCAGTGTCTCTTATATTATTTGGTATGATAAGCCTGTATGTGCAAATGCAGAGGAACATCAGTATTATCTTTCTCTTTCTTTGTAGCATGATGCCATAAACTCTGTTGCTTGAATATGAAGGGTTTATCTTTCTATAGTTCTGGAGTTCTGGCATCTATCATAACACTATTTGGACTGAAGTGATGACGATGACAAAATGTATTTTGTTTCAGAAGCTGTAGGAAAGCCTGTTTCCTATGTTTTCTGATTCTAAAGGACTTTCTTACTTCATTACTTGTGTCTGTTTTTTCTGGTTTTTCTTTTCCTTTCTACTACTTTTTAGTAGATTATGTTACTGTGTCAATTTGAGTATGTATTTATGTTTGTGTGCAAACATCTGCATATTTCTAGGTGCATATATGACATTGCCTAGTTGAGGAGATCAGAGAACAACTTGGACTTTCTTGTCTCTTTGTCATATAGGATCTGGAGAATCAAATCAAGTTTGACAGCAGGATTGGTTTCAAGTGTATTTGACATGTGGGCCATTTTTATGGCCCTTGAAATCTTTATTAATGTAAATTCATTTTATACAATTTTCTCAAAAGCAATGTTTTCCAGTATATTTTATATTTTGACCATATCTGCTAATCTTCCCCATTTATCCTTCCCTTGGAAAGATATATTCTGAAGAGTTATAATGCTCCTACAATGCACATTCTTTACAGGAAACAGTTTACTGACAGCACACTCCCCACAAGAAACAAAACAAAACAAAAAACAAACAAACAAACAAAAACACAAAATGTGATGTTTCCACAGGGCTAGGAACAAATATTTTAGGATTAAAATACTCTAGGGAATTCTTTGCTAATCCTAACTGCCACAGGATGATATAAGAGAATGTGACCTTGAGAACCAACTCAAGCTTTTTTGAGCTGGTTTGCATACTGAGATATTAGCTATTGTGCAGATTGCCCAAGCCATATTTAAAGGCAATTTGCTAGTGCCCAAGAAGCAGCCTCCAGTAAGGATTTCAGAGATGGGATCGGCTACTCTCCTGCTGTAGGTGAGGGTTCTCTGAGTACCAGGATAGAGGGTTCATGTTGCAAACATCCACTGTGACCTTCCCTGTTAAGCCTTGGTGTCCATAACATTGAAACTGTAGAATTTAATTAAAGTTTTCATTTTATTTTGTATGTCTCAGAGCATTGTTCATGACTTCTGTTACAGATTCTACATACATGATGGTTTTACATTGGGGTGCATTCGCTTTACATAGGTATGGGTGCTTATAATTTCATATTCCATGGGCGACATTGTGCTGACCCAGTCCAGTTTCTTTGGCTGTGTCTCTAGGCAAAAAGACGATCATCATCTGCACATCCAACCAGAATGTCACTATAGGTCTTTTTAATCACATATACTAGTGCCAACAGAAACCAGTAAGCCCCCAATCTCCTGATCTGTGGAGCATCCAAGTTAGCATCAGAGGTTACTGCCACGTTCAGAGGCAGTGGGTCTAAACAGACTTCACCTTCACCATTCATCCTGTGGAAGTTGATGATCTTCCATCCCGACACTGTTAGCAGCTTCTAGTGGGTTTCTCTCACAGAACTCCATAGCTAAAAATATCTCCTGGAGTTATTGATCACTGAAACTCAGACTCTCAGTCATTTCTTATCAGTTGTCTCAACCATGTAATTTTAAGAATCTTGTTTATAAAGATAGTGTAGCAGTGAAACAGATATTTCTGAAATTGTTATATGTTTTTGTTCCACCATGTGTTTTTATAAATTACCCATTTGCTTACTTAAGAAAG
>NW_026068356.1:217907-222803 GCF_014885135.2 Alexandromys fortis
TGTTAGTTGTATCACAGACACAAGCTGATATTCCTCACACTAATGTCACATTTCCACTTTCATTTGCTTGAAATTTCAAAGGTCCCTCTTCAGAGGATCACACACCCTACCTCCTGCAGCTGATTTACTGCTTAGTTCTGATTTTCATCTCTGTGTCCATCAAGACGCTCTTCAATGGGTTTAGACTCATTTGCTGTTCATTATTCCTTATACGATATTTACAACATTCCCTATGTAATCTTCCACAATGCTGCCACATTCTGTTCTTGTCATCTTCCACCTTGTGCAATCTTATTTTGTGGCTTGGGTGAAAAGTTTCACAATATATACAGAGCTGACCTTGGCATTGCTATCTAGTGCCCAGTGACCCTTAATTTACAAGGCATTTATAATTCCCTTCACTGCTGGATTACACAACACAAGGCCCAGGACCTTTTTATTTCCTAGTTGCTCTACCATTGCAGTTGTTTGAATTCTAAAGACCCAATGGTGCACAGATGTGATCATCTAGGGTTTACTTCCTAGGTACTCCAGTTCTGTATGATTGTCTCTTGGACTTCACCATCATCCCCATGTGGCATGGGAATGCTCAAGAGAGTGATCCTTAGTACCTTTTTTCAGATGCACAACTCTGAAATTTTCAAGTAGTTTCATACCACTGTAGAATAAGTTAATACAAATGTAGTGACCTAAATGCATAGTACCTATAACTTGGGCCAGGTACATCTCAGTCTTCTATGCAGGGTCATAGAGGCTATAGTGAAGATGTGATCAAGGCTGCACTCGCAGTTGGATACTAGGAGAATCTTGTCACAAGGCCAATGATGACGTTTTAACCACCACCTTTAGAAGTGTCCTTCTGTAAAGACAGCACCCATGAAAATCACATGGATCTGAGTACTTCCCGGATATCTACACCTATTCTGTGAGCCCTCACATCATTCTTCCCCTTGAAATTGACATTTAATCTCCTTTATTCTATTCTCTGTTGCTGTAACTAGCTACCAAAAACTAGTTATCTTATAAAGAATATACATCTATGCATTTTAGCCCTGGTCTTGAGAAATCCTAAGATCATTTTGCTGTGATTGGATCATATCTACTGAGGGTTTTTTGGTGATTCATGACATGATTGAAAGACAATTAAGTGAGAGCATTAGTGTTCCAGATCTGCTATTTTGTCCTCTAGATATAAATCCAATAGTGCCTTTACAGGGCCTTCTGCTGAGGAATACAGTACTCTGAAATTTGAGATGAGGCCTTAGTTGTAGTATTACATGATGTGTTTTGCAGACATAGTGCAAACTCTGTGTTTAGTGTTTAGAATCAAGGCTGCATTGATGTCCAACAATGCAATAGAGGTTCACATTGCCTGAACATGTTAAATTCAATCTGTGTCTGTTTTAAAATTAATATTTGTGGATGTGCTTTCATAATCTTTTATTTTTGACAATTTTCATGCTCTGTGTCATAATTTACAAGACCCACAAATTTTCATCTGAAATCTAGGACATTCATATCTGGAAATGGTGAAAAGTTTATCAGTGTTATGCTTTAGTGTAGTTTACAACATGACTTCCTGAGGAGTTCTTCTTGCTTTTTTACTCTATTTCCCCTGCTGTTTTATACCTCTCTTTTCAGTCTCAAGTATTTGAAAGGGCAGAGTCAGTTCCTATTTGACTTACATTAATGGTGACATTAAAGATTCTTTTAGCTCTACAGCTAAATCCATGCAGTGAAATGTGTCCTTGCCTTTGACTGTTTGATTTATACCAAATCTAGAATCTATCACTCCAAAATGTGTAGTGCTCTCCATTGACATCATCGTATGAGTGACATTGGTGCTCAAATACTTTGGTTCTGTGTTATAAATAGTTGGCCCAATTTTTTTTTCAATTTGCTTCCTGACTTTTATTTTTAACCTCACCATCTCGTTTCTCCTTCCTTCTCATTAAATTTCCTTTCTTTTTTCCTTCCATCTTCTTCTCTTTTTCTCCAGTCCTTCTTCCTTCCTTTCTTCTATTCTTGTCCTTTCATTCCTTCTTCATTACATTTTAGATCCTTCCCTCCCCTTCCTCTATGCTGCTTTCTCTTGTTGCCCACCAAGTTGATTATTTCCAAAGGATTGTTATAATGAGGTAGGTAGCTCTATAATTAGATAGATGAAGTAATGTAAATATGTCTTTGTTTGTGAACTGAAGCCTGCCATTAGAGCATCTAGACATTTTTGATTTGCTAGCTCAGAATTGAACCTTTCTTCCCAGTAAGTGATTACACTCTGATGGTATTGGTTATGGATTGACATCAGCCACTCTCACATGCTATCATTCAGTTTGCTTCCTCACTTGCTGAGTGCTTTGTCTGGGCCACTAGAGAGCAGTCTAGTTTCTTCAATTTTGTAAACAATGCCTTTGCTCTGAGAACTGAGCTGCATCAGACAAGCAGGGGCAGAACAAGCTAGGATCATTAGGACTCTATGTCTTTGCTGCTTTGGTATTGGCTGATAAATTTAAAAGTATTATAATCACATCAGTAATAATAGTTTTACAGAGAAAGATCATGTTGATTTAGAATATATTGGGAGATAATATCTAAATCATTTTTATTAAGAATTTTATTACAAATGAGGAGCAGAAGGAGTAAGAACATGAACAAGAAGGTCAGGACCTCAAGGGGTGCACCCACCCACTGAGACGGTGGGGCTGATCTATTGGTAGCTCACCAAGGCCAGCTGGACTGGGACTGAAAAAGCATGGGAGGACAAGACTCTCTGAACATGGCGGACAATGAGGGCTGCTGAGAAGCCAAGGAAAATGGCACTGGGTTTTGATCCTACTGAATGTAGTGGCTTTGTGGGAGCCTAGCCTGTTTGGATGCTCACCTTCCCAGACCTGGATGGAGGGGGGAGGTCCTTGGACTTCCCACAGGGCAGGGAACCCTTACTGCTCTTTGGACTGGAGAGGGAGGTGGAGTGGAGGGAAGAGGGGAGTGGGGGAGGGGGAGAAAAAAGGGGTGGGGAGGAGGTGGAAATTTTTAATAACAAATGCAAAAAAATAATATTATTATAATTTTTCTCATATTAACCCAATATTTTACATACATTATAAAAAACTTCTTTGGGCAATACAGTTTCTCTAGATAGTCCTGACTATTCTGGAATTCTCTATGTGGACGAGGCTGTTCTCAGTCTCACTGAGATCTTTGTACCTCTGCCTCCCATGTTCTGGGAATAAAGACGTGTGCTTTCATACTCAGTTTAAAAATTACATTTTAAATATCAATGGCCATACCATTACATATCCGAATGTGTTTGTAGGTATGACAGTTATATCTTCACATTGTAGGAAGCTTTGGGGACATCATGATAATCCAGACTCCATCCTCTATGACTGTGTCAGCAGGAGTTTCCATCGACTATCACTCCAGGCAGAATGATATTTTGCAGAGTCTGTTCGCAGCAATATCCAAAGAATCTTTTGGCCTTGCATCATCATAAATCTGGACAGGCCCCTAAACTGCTGATTCTTTTGGCATCCACATGGGTATATGGAGTTCATGGCCATTTCACAGGCAATCGGTCTGGATCAGATTTCACTATCACCATCAGCAATGTCCATGCTCAAAATCTGAAAGATTATTGCTATCAGCTACATGACAACTCTTCTCCCACAAGGTTTCACTTTCTAATACAAAGCTCCTATCTGAAGTTCAACATCTGTGTGTACCACACAGCCATGTATACTTTCTTCATCTCCCTTCCAGCCAGTATGCCTGGCACATTGCTGAGTAAATTTCTATCATTCCACAGATTATTAATAAGCACAGTGCTTCTAAGATTCATGAAGTACAATGTAGTTAAGTTCTATGTGTAATTGCTATTTCTTCTTTAAAAATTTACTACAGTTTCTGGCTTGAACTAAAGAAATTTATCATATTTGTAGTTCCAGAATCAGAAGTTCAATACAAGATTCAATTACCGGAAGTTAAGATGTTGGTAGCCTATAATTCCATGTCAAGGCTTTAAAATGAATTAATTTTAATGTATAGGGTGCTTTGCCTGTATGTTTGTCTTGTACCTGATGCATACAGTTTCTACCAAAGCCAGAAGAGCATTTTAAGTTCCCTGGAACTAGAGTCACAATAGTAGTGAACTGTCATTTATGTCCTGAGAATTGATCCTGTGTACCTGGAAGAGCAAACAGTACTGTTAACTGCTGAGACATCACTCTAGTTCCTATGTTTCCATAATTAGGATCGGGAAGACACTATACCTTTAGTTTTTGTTTTTAAGCTATTGGTGGGCTCCCCGATCTCACAATTGTAACTGTTCTTCTTCATTATATTATTTTCTAGGTAAACTTTTGCCTAATTTCATCTAATTGCCATTACTAACTACTCTATCATATAGAGCAGAAGGTTTGGCCTCATTGAAGAAGTGAAATATTATTGTGGAATAGACAATTATGTTGTTAACGTCATATAAATTATATCATATGTGCATGCTGATGTAGTAGGAGAGGGCAATGTGTGTCTTTTTTATACATTTGAGTTATATGTTTGAGATTCTGTCTGACTCTGTTCTTATGTAGCATGGACTGTTTAGCATGGATTGGATGAAAATTCCTCTTCCTACTGCCTTAACCTCCATTCAAATGCTCAGATTGTAGGCAATGGTTAACAAAATGAGCAGATATATAATTCTTATAACCTCAATATATTGCAGATAAATAATTATCATGATATTGGGGGAAAATCATAGGAAAAAATAGAAATAGCAGCCAAAAAGGTTCTTGCTGCATGTCTCACATCAGCAGTCATCTTACCAAAAATCTCAATGAAATTGAAGTGATAGTAAATTACAATCCCATCTACATACCACATTGTGGATGGATATAT
>NW_026068356.1:222808-231228 GCF_014885135.2 Alexandromys fortis
TGGATATATATATACATATATATATATATATATATATACATTTGATTGTGTGCATAAATTAAAACATACTTTAACAGAGCTTGGATCTGACACTATTTCCAATTGATAACTATAGGAGAAGCTATGTCCTGTAGGTTTCCCCAGTTGAGGGCTAAAGGAGATATAGGTAGTGAAGGGAAGTAGGTGAACTATAGAGCCACCCTTTCCATATCTGCAGCAGAGAGTATCACCATCAGTTGAAAGGTGAATGTTTTCTACATGGACCTCTAACAGCTCTAATATTTAGCCTGATACTGACAAAAGCAGAGTCAGGCCCTTCATCTGTTCATCTAGTTATAGACTAGGCATCTTTCCTGGTCCAGTGCCATGGATCTAGGACAGAGTTCATTCTCACTACCATCAGCACTCAGACTGAAGATATGACAGGTTATTACTTTACACATTGTTATAGTCTCTCCCTCAGAATTTCTACCTGAATCACAAACTCCATATAGAGCTCAGCCTGTTAGGCAGTGTCTGAAGCAGCAGCTTCCCTCTATCTATATAGCCTGTTATTCAGTGTCCTCTGTGCCCAAGGACCTGTATGCTGTACTTTATACCTAATTAGAATTGAAGGTCCAAGAGAGCACTCAGTGCTAAAGTATGCTTTAATCATTTTTAGGATACTAATCCTAATTAATATCTTTATAGCATGCTTTTAAGACTGAATTTTTATGACCATTCTAATTTTTATGGCTGTGCTGCTTAGAAGAACAAGTAGTTTGGAAACAGTCCAGGAATGCTTCCTTCATATTAGTCATCCATTTCTAAATATTGTGTGTCTTGGATCTCAGGACAAGCTCAATCAAAATCTAACTTAATAAGTTGGGCATGATTTTAAACATTCCAAAGCCATCATCTATAACTATCCTTTACATCAAGTACTTTTTATATATTGAAACTTTCTGCTTTTCTTTGATTTGATATCCAGGTTCTAATGCCTTCTGTGATTAGATTAGATCCATTCAGATAATTTCTCTCTTATTGTCATCATCTGTCATTATAGCTGCAATTACACCTGCCAATATATCTGCTTATAGATGGAACTTGATGACTGTCCCAGAAAGGCAAAATCAAATACTTTATAATTTGTGGGTCCTAGATACAAATCTCTAGATATGAGTTTATATCCTTGAAGAGCTTCGGAAATGAGGAAATTAGAATGGGACCACGGAGGAGGGAGAAGTTATAACAACAGAGCTAGTAGGACACAGACAAAAAAAAATGAGGAATGGGAAAAAGTGATAGGAGATGAATCTAAGTGATGAAGAGACAGGGAGGTAATACAGAAGAAGCAGATAGGATATGGGACAGATAACCCTAAGGATGTTTGAAAAAATTATAAGGAGGTGAATAATTTTATGTTTAGTTGATATTACATATATAATATACATAAGTAAATATACATACATAAACATGAATTTGAATAGAGCTACACTAATGTGCTTGTAATGGTACTACCAAGAGCCACAGACCATCTAACACAAATTTCAGTTCCAATATGGGTGAACTCACCTGACCTACAATGCATCGTAGGCCTAGAGATTCCCAATTCAATGTTTGCTATTGTAGTTGCCCTTGGTTTTCACTCAGGATCTGAAGGTAAATAAAACCCTTTTTAAATACACCACATATTTTGTTCACAGGAATTTGAAGAATCTGTCAGAAATTGACTTGGAAGACACTTCCATGAGAAGTACTTTATCCACTTTGTAAGTTTCAATATAAGCTACCCAGGGAGAAAAATATTCAACATTTCTTTTTTATTCTAAAGTCAATGATCCACAACCATGAAGGATTCAGAAAGATATCCTAAATGTTGCAGTAGTTGCTAATTTGTATTTTCAGTGAACAATAATAATGGCCTATTTGGATGTAAGGTTTGCTCAGTAGTACAGTATTTATGCCTGGTATTATTAAGTAAGGCAAGTACTTTTGTCTGGAGTTTTCATGGACCCTAGAAGAAAACCCACAAAAGCTATTTTCCTAAGCCAATGTAAGTGTTCTAAATAATTATGCCTGTACCAACATACAACAGCAGCTCTCATTTCTCACCAAAGAATCTTATCTTTTAAATAGTAAGAAAAAATTTTAGACATCTGTACTTTTTCAAACTGCAAAGCATAGATGGCCAAGAGGTGGTCAGCTGCCATTGATAAAGCCAATGTACCAGGGATAAAAAAAGCAGTAACTAAGGAGAGTCAGACTTTTCCTATTAGACTTTAAAGAAAATGGATTTTTGTCCTTTTAGTTTCCATGTTTTCCCCTTACATACTGTGAAAACACATGTTTAATTGCAGGAGTCTTTGAATTTATAAGATCCCATGTGTCCACACTGAAAGAACAGCAGTAAATGATATCAAAGCACAATCTGAGTTCATCATAGCTATCACAAATCAAAATACAAAGTATATCAAAGATAGAGAGCACAGACCAACCTGTTAGACATTGATAGGGGCAGATCCTCATTTCTCATGTTCTTGTGCTTGAGATTGGGAACATCCTTAAGTTTTCATTCTCTGTCTCTCATGCATATACATTAACCTTAGGCCTCCACATACCCTCATAGCATCACATACATATACATTATTAAGATACTATGCAAACAGAAAAAAGAATGGCCACCTCAATAATGAGAGCACAGACAAAATGTTAATGTCATTAAAGGGATAGATAAATTATTATCAGGAAAAGAGATATCAGTATGTCCAATAATATAAGCCAGAAATTCCAATATTGTTAAGTAGTAGGGGAAAGGGAAAATAAATAACACTCTAAAACACAATGAAATCCTATCAAAATGATAGTAAATAATAAACATTTATTAATAATCTTATGTGACCCCAATTAAGAAAGAATGATACACATATTTTTAGACTAGGTTGAAATGCCCTACCCAGCTATCTGTTTTCTTGAAGAAACACATCTAACTAGGAAAAGTACACATGTGTTGAACATCAAGTGATGGAAGCAAATCTACAAAGAGAATGGTGGCCCCACACCAAGCTGGCATAGCTCTGTTGACATCTGTTATGTCAGAATTTGAACAGTGCTCAATCAAAAGGAAATGAGTTACTAAAAGAACACACACCAGCTTCCAATACATACACATCAATCTTTGGGACTTTAGTATTGTAAAACAAACCTGGATAGATGCTGAGAGTCCCTGTTAGTTAGTTAGGACTGGCAGAACTCTCCAAACTTGGAAACATAGAGGATACCTCTCCTAATACCTCTCCCCAGTTAAAGACGCCCTGTTCTATACCTGGATTTATTTGGAGACTGTCTCTAGGACAGGAAGCCTGACCTATCTCTATATGACCATTGAGACACTTCCCTGCAGAAGCTTCAATCCTGTTATCCAAATGGTAATTAGACATTGTGCTAGGAGAATTTTGATAGGACTTTGCTTCCACTTTGCTATGATAATCTAGACTTTACTAGAAAATTTATGATAGGATCACACTGTTTAATACAAATTATATCATGGCTCAGCCACTATTCCTATTCTTTTTATCTTCATTCACTTTGGAATAAAGTTGTTCTGCCTCACTGAAATGAACTCCCAGAAGGTTATTTACCTTATGTTCATAGGACATCTAATGTTCTGTGTTACCACTTCTACCCCTTTGTACTAGTGAACTTGTGGCCAAAAGAACAAAATGAACTTTGGGGACCCACAGATATAATGAACAAAAAAGGTAAGAAATAGGCAATTTTAGCACAATGATCTTTTCTTTAGATTCAAACTCAATACTGCCAGAGAAATTTAAGAATTGAACTATAGGAAAAATGAATTGTCACCATCAAATCTAAAATATATTCCATTTATCATGAAGACAAGTTTTTAAATATAGCTTTTGTCATTCCACCAACCATCTCCAAAAAAAAAAAGATTTCATTTTAGGCCACATGTAAGTCTTAAAATATAAGAGAATGCAAACAAAATAAGCAACTAATACAGAAAGAAATTACAGTGTCTGAATAAAGAAATTACAGTGTCTGAATAATTAATTGAAGACTTCCTGTAGCCTCCATCGACTTATTGAATGAATAAGTAAGGGAAAGAAAATAAAAAAAATTCCTAGAATCAAATGAAAGTGACAGCACAGTTACATAAAGTCTTTGACAGCTAGGCATATGCTGCTATGATGAAAGTTTATGACTTTGAATGCCTACATTCAAACACCAGAAAGTCCTCAAGCAAATGACCAAATTCTGAGTGATCTCATATAAAACATCAAATGACAACCCTCAAGGTGTAAGAGAATGATCAATTCAAACTCAGAGGAAGTCAGTGTTAGGAGGTGATAAGTATTATGGCAGAAATTAAGGAAATAGAAATTAAAATAACAGCATTTAAATGTATTTCAAGAGTTTGTTTTTTGAAGAAACAGATAAACAATAGCATGCAAACTAACCTAGAGAAAAAGAAAAATATATAAATAATATCAGAAATATGAGACGGTGGCTTGCAACAGATTCAAATGAACTCTTGGTGATCACTAAGTATTATTTAGAAATCTTATACATCTCCAAAAACTGGAAAATTTTGAACACACTTGTATGTTTCTAAAAACAAGTGCTATAAAGTTAAGTCAAAAGTATATCAACATCATCAGCAAAACGAGAGAAAGCAACACTTTTAAAGAGGCAATTTCTATGAAAGGAACTTAAAAGAGAATTTGGTGAAATAAAGGACATCCATCATATCTCTAAAAAATATGGAAGCTGAAGTAGAGTTCTTAAATATGAAAATGTTAAGTCATATTGCAAGAAGTATATCAACGAAAATCAGAAATACTTGTCTGTAAAATTTTAGATAGAGCAGGCACATTTAAAAGACAGCTGGTATGCTTCAACTAAGAATTGGCAGAAAAGGGGAGAAAAGTACAAAACCTTTTGAAAACTCTGGATAGTCTACAGAAGGAGAAAAGAATGATGTCATCTAGGCAGAGCCCCAGGATCAGAAAGGAAACTTTTTCCAAAATGCCAAACCAAGGGTTTTGCACCCCAATAGAGGAAATGTGAATTCTTTCTTCGAATCACTATATGAGAAACTGAACTTTCAGCATGCTTTTACTGATTCTAATTCAGAGGCTATAAGAGAAAAATAAAGATTGAGAAATCAGCTAGATAGATTGATTTTAGAGAGAAATAAAGTGAGGTTGTAATTTGAACATAAATACAACAATTAAAATTTACATGAAAAGGGTCAAGGACAACAAAGCTGCAGACAATGAATCCCACAGAGCACCTCATGAGAAAGAAATAGAGAAACTCCCTTGCCAAATGCATTAGAAAATTCCTCTTCCAAAGGAGACAGACTGAATCATAAAATCACAATTCAAGATGTACTTATAAAACATTTCCCAGATCTGGTTAATGATTTGCTGGGTAAATAAGAATCCTTGCATTTCTCATGTTCAAGAAGAAATCATACAGAGCAAATTTCAAAACTCATCGAAGAATATAAGATATAAGACAATGAGAACCATATACCGTAAATAAAACATTTCATGGACTTAGGATGACTAGACAGATTGAAATGGAGCATAATCAGAGACAGCAGGACTGCAGTAGATAATATAGCAAACACACCATGTAATAGAAACTTAACACAACATACGAATTGAGAAATGGGAGAGACCTAACAAGCTAAAGAATCGGGAATTAGACATGTTCCACAAAGAATCAGAATTTATACTAGATATTCTGTGGTAGCTGCACCTGCAGCAGGGGAGATTTGCCAGTTGCTCTTGCAGATGAAGTAAATGCCAGAAGAGATTTAGATGGAAAATGGAATGTCATAACCTTATTGGAAGTCAGATGAAAATGTGCCACTGTTGTGACAACATTTGAAAAATAAGTTTTTACTACACACCCATACGTGGATACCACCAGAGAAACCTGTTAGAATTAACTGTCCTAAGATAACAGGACATAGCATAGAAAGTGGTATATTTTACCAAAATCACAAACTGATCTTATTTGAGATAACATATGAGCAGGTTTTATAATGTGTGAAGAACATAACTAGAAAGATTTACTATAAAAGGTCTGTCTCCTAGGCTACAGAAGAAGAGATGTTCTCAGACTGTGCCAAATTCTATAGAGTAGTTTAGCATGTAATTTTCATTTTCTGTATGATAGAAAATCATCTCACATAAAATGAGGAGAGGAATATTTACATCATATTGGGAACAATATCATCAATTGTCAGCTGAGTTATAGAGCTTCTTCAGTATGTAAGACCACAGTTGTTACTCACGCACAGCAAAACAGTTCTCTCTGACTTTTTTTGACCTGATAAAAAGTGACAAGTAATGGTGTAGATTAATGTATCCATGAATGCAGTCCAGACCTAGCAAATGACAGTTCTAATACTTTGCATTTCTAATGTTATAAACATTATATAACTTTCTCTGGTGAAAAATTAATATTATGGTGAATAGAAAAATAAAAACATAAATAAAATACCTAGTTTATTCTGTAATCACTTTTTAAAAGTACATCACGAATGTGTAAATTAATAGTAAACAAGCCCTGATTGTTTTACAGTATTTCTGCCAATCTGTATTACAGACCTCCCCTGATGAAGAGAGCCTTCCGTGGAGATACAGTTGGTGCCTTCACTTGGTGATCCTGGTCAATCATGCAGATGGTTCAGGTGATAAGAGGACAAATGGTTCTCTGAGCACCATACAACATGATAGCTGTATAGTGATTATAACTTTTAGTCATTTTTAAATGTCAAAAGAAACTACATATAAGAATGTAGTAGAATATATTTTAAATTAATAGCACATTTTTATCTGGACTTCATTCTAACTGTACATGTCAGTAAATGCATTTCAAAAGTGATACTTGCATGGAAGTATTTTACATAATACTTATAAGACATAATACATAATAGGACAGGTGAGCAAGTCCTAGTGAACATGTAAGAAAGTATCATGAAATAAATGACCTCTTAATTACAAGAAGTGTAATTAATGTCTTAATTCCAACATTTTGTAATTTGTTTTCTTTCTGGGAGGGAAGTAAAAATGTATTATTATTTTTAATTTTTCTTGTACAACATATCAAAGTTAAAATAAAGAAATTTATTTAAGAAAAAGAGTAAAACATAAGACTTATGGGTGTGTTTTCTAAACTCTGATAGCACTTTTAAGAAGAGATGCCCTTAATACCCCTGGTTCCAAGCCATAGAAAGAGAAGTAAAATAACCAGACTTTTAGGGAGCCAGGATTTCCCAGATACCAAAATAAAGAATAAAAATGGAAAAACGTCAGGGATGAGAGATGAATTTCTCTGATTAACGAAAGGACCTCGTAATTTTTGCAAATGAAATATAAGAACACTATAAGAGGAATGTAAACTGTAATTAAGTTGGTTTCTATGCAAGGATGAAAGGGTGGCTCAAACACAGAAATACTAACTCAAAATCAGCACAAAGCTGCTAAAGAAGATGAAATCTTGTCATTATCTTGGTAAGTGTAAAACACCTCTTTAAACTCAGAATAAATCCCATAATAAGCCAGCAGTAGTAGGAACTTTCCTGATTATAGCTAGGAATAAAGGGAACAGTAACTGACATGTGCAGCCCTGTCTGCAGTTTCTGCTGGAAGAAGGCAGAATACTTGTTTTCTTTCATCAGTACTGAGACAGAAAATATCAACTCTTCATTTCGTGTTTTTTGGGAACATGTCATTACAGAGACAGATGTTTTCAGTTGCACAATAAACTGACCTTTAGCCAGGCCATCTTGATTGAAAACATCAAATAAAACCTCAAACAATGAACAGACATCAGGTGGCTCACAATCTTCTACGAATAATATGAACACAGAACCATTATGATGGGTTCTTTGAAGAAGTCTTCACTGATGTGGAACAAAAGTACTGGTTGAGAAGAATGTTTTCAACCACCTTGGGTACCACCTGGTAAGGAACATGCATGCCAAGATTTCCTAGAAGAAGATAATGAGGAATCTATGAAGAAGTTGTATAAGCCTTATTTTAATAGGCAGCTGATCCACTTACATATGTCCTGGGAGTCTAACTTCAGAAAGGCCTACAGTCTGCAGTTCAAAACGAGAGAGTGCACAAAAGAGGTATCTGCAGTTTCCTGTCTCTGAAGCATATCCTGAGAGCTAAGGGAGCTGTGTGCATGACAGCTCAAGAAGCATAATCTAGGGACCAAACCCTGGATCTGCATTGTTGATCGATGGACCAGGTCCTTGTAGCAGAAGAGGTGGTAGAGCATGAGAGAACGACAGATCCAAGCAATTATGAATTAGGTTTTTTTTTAAGTCAAAGCTATTCATAAACATTTTATTCAGTTATCGGCATAACTCATTCTCCTGGGGAAACCTCCAT